>NC_053435.1:93652075-93698772 GCF_007990345.1 Gossypium hirsutum | reverse complement strand
GACAATGAATTCAACTCCAATAAGTTGATAGTGTTTTGGCTATGCACATGTAACTCTTGCAACGAAGTCAACCTGTTATATTCATAAAAAAAGCAGCATAATATCAAGTTATGTGACATAAATAAAGGTCCAAAAAGAAAAAAAACTCTTATGTGAGTCAATTATTTGTGTTTAAAAAAAACACATTTTTATTTTTTATGCAAAAAGATTAAATCATATAATTTTGAAATAAAGTAAAATTCCTTAATTAGCTTTTTTTATTAAATTAAACTTCGAGTAATTTTGTATATTAATTTTGTATAGTTATATTGGAAAGAATTTATTAATTTTGATGATCTATTAAAGTTTGAAGTGTTTACTGTATTAAACTTCCTTAATTAATATTTTATTGAATATTTCATATTTACTTGATCATTATTAATAAAAGAATTTATTGGTTCACATGTTAGTACATGAATGTTAACTTCATGCAGAAATTACATTATATATCTTGTATATCAAGTAAACAAAATACTTTAAAATTTATAAAAGTATTCAAAAAATAAAAAATTTTGAAATTCCAAAAAACTATAAAAAATAGCATAAATGCGGACTTTCATGTTAAAAACTTAACATTTTAGTTAGTATTTCCGTTATAAAAATAATTCTAAACACATTTTAAAAAGTTGATGCTCAAATTCGACTTTTTTTAAAAGGTTCAAAACAAAATTTAACTAAAAAAAGAAAAGAATAAAGACTAAATTGATAAATCAAGCAAATGTTAAGGGCTAACCTTTAAGTTATTTTTTTAAATATTTATTAAGTTGAATATTTGAAATATATATTGTGATATCTCCACGTGCAAGGATTATGTGTTAAAACTAGTATTCTAAAAAAAAAATACCTATTAAAGTAATTAATAGGAAAATAAATGATTTCAAAAGAAATACGGATATGATAAAAAGAAGATTACCTTGATAGCAAGCTTGGGTGGATTTTGATTTCTGATTCCTCATAAAATTGAACTCCTGAAAGACGTAAATACTTCAGTGTAGGCAATTCACTAATTTTTCACTTATCCCAAAAATTTTAGTTTCAAACAATGCAAGAATCTCAAGATTTGTCAGTGATGATGGGAAGATTTTAAGCTCACAACGAACACAACACAAAGTTTTGAGATTCGGTAAGGAAGGGAATCTTTTTGCTGAGAAACTGACATGTTGGAGAAATAAAACTTGGAGGGCTTTCATTTCTTCAAAAAATGTACTGGAAACCACTAGGAAATCATCCCGCCTCCACTTCCACTCCCCCTTGAGAAACAAAGTCTTGAGCTTTGAAAATTCCACTTTGTCAGGCAATTTTTATGTTACTCTACCATTATAAAGCGATTGCAAGTATAACATTCAAAACTTTCAACCATATCAGGCCATTTTTTCACTTTTTTTTCCATGAACCTATTTTCTCCGGTTGATGTTAGCCAATGAGCAAATCTCGAACCACATCATGCATTCTTATCCTTTTGCATCATCAGTTCCCAATAACAAGCCAGATTTTGGGAGTTTTTTAAGTGCCATAACCATTTCTTCCTTTTATCTTCAATCGAGTTAGCATTAGGGAACAATCCTCACTCCATTCCGCACATATCAATTATCTCAATAGGGTATTTTCAGTATCTTCAGGAAAAGGGAACACAGTAAGAGAACATATTTGGATGTCATTTCAGTCATTTGGTTATTGCCTTTCTTCAAATAATCGTGCTAAGCTTAGAGGCTGGAGGACATCTCCGAAATCTTCATTATCCAAATGCCTTGAGTCCTTGAATCTCTGATTTCGGCTTTCCACCCATTTAAATCTAAACCTCACTTTAACAGCTTTGGCCACGACACAATTGCACAGAGGCAATCCCTTACATTGACGCAAGCCTTTTTGCTTCATTATTCAAGGCGGAACTGTTACCTTCTAACCAGCTTGATCCGAAATAAACCCATGCTTCGTCTTCGGATAGATGCAAGTATCCTGAATTTTCCTTCTGCAGTGCTTTTTTTTTTCGTGCGGACTTACGTTGACGACGTGTGTCAGAATTTAAACCAAAAACATCGCAACTTTATCTTGAATACTGTTTGTTGATTGAGACATAGTAACATCACAACTTATCAAAAGCTTTCGTTCTCCAGCATGCTTCCCAAAACTTCTTGGGCTAAAGTTGTCTTACCAACTCTGCATTCCGTACAGTCCGATCATTGACAGCTTTCATAGCCTCCATGATCTGGTTCAAGAGCTGATTTTGAAGATTTAGGATGTCCATGAAATGCGTGGAATGTGATGAACTCTATTCCTTGAAGAGAACCCGCAGAGCCCACCTGTGCAAATTAGAAAGTCTGTAAAAAGTTTAGAGAATAATTAGGAGTCTTCTCTGCCAGTTTCTTACTTAAGCAGTAATCGCCAGCCCCATTGAGGACACCATGTTGAAACACTTGACGCGAATTCTATTTCATCTTGCAAAGTTCTGGTTGTTCCAGTTCTTTCTCAGCCCTTTTAAGCCAGTCCTCAACGTCCTCATAGATGGACCTCAATTTGCCTTTTAGCCTCATCGACACGAGTGTCCACCCTCCTGTTTCCTCAATTAAGTGCGTTTCGTTCGATTCGTGAAATCTTGAACAATCCTGTCCATAACAGAAAAAGTAACGGAGATAGGTGATGCGCATTCCATTGCCTGGTTTGTCATATTTTCGACAGCAGCAGAGGCAACAGATTCGGCCATTTTTGTTTGATTGGTCTGATGAGGTTGAACAAAAACTTTGGTTATTAGTAAGAAGATTA
This sequence comes from Gossypium hirsutum, assembly GCF_007990345.1. Classification (NCBI taxonomy): domain Eukaryota; kingdom Viridiplantae; phylum Streptophyta; class Magnoliopsida; order Malvales; family Malvaceae; genus Gossypium; species Gossypium hirsutum. The sequence continues at coordinate 93,695,973 of NC_053435.1, read as the reverse complement.
TCAATTGTGACAAAAAAAAATGGAATGGAAAGCTAGCAATTAAGAAGCTGTAATTATTGTTGTAAACCAAAGCGATTATTATTGAAGAAGCTAGAAATTACTCTTGAACTTACCGATCTCTTCTGTCTGTGAAACCAGAAAGTAAAAAGAGCTTCAGAGAAATAACTAGCTGTAAAAGATAAAAAGAGTAATTTATGGCAGGGAATAGAAAATTGTGAAGGCCAATAAATAAAATAGAGATCCACACCAACACAAACTGAATTGAAAATTCAACCAAAAGATGAAAATACTATAACAAGGAAGATGAGGAGCAGTTCCTCAAAGACTTACCTTCAACTGAACTATCCTCTCCACTGTTTCTTTTGACCAGCGGAAATCAAGATATGAAGAAAGATTGGTTTTCAGAAATAAAAAAGTTTTTTTTTCCTTAACTAAGACGATACAAGAAAATCTGAAAACTGAAAAACAAAGAGTGAAAACGATCAGAAACACAGATTTGAGAATTTGAAAGCAAAAAACACTGTCGGATGATGAAAAAGACAATGGGATTTTGAAAAGGCAGGTTTTTGTTTTTTTTTTCCCATTAATTGCATATTTAAAGTGGTGCAAAATTGTTAGTTTTGGCCATTAATTTGAGTTACTTTGCTTTGCGCTCCTTCAAAATTGAAAGGAAAGAATAGAGAGCTTAGACTAATTTATGAGTGACGATGACAAGTCGTGATGTAAAATTGTGGGTTTCTTTGCCATACTTTCGCTATGGACAAGCCCATTGTCGATGAATTATTGATGGTAAAATGTTCAGTTGACGCAATTGATTGAGTTTACTTTGCTTTGCTAGCTTCTCCCTCAAATTAGTTGAAGAAAAGAAAAGAGAGTAATTAATTATGGGAGATTGTCTGTTTCTTCCCACTTTTTAGGTAATTGTTTGATGAATTTCTTCACCTTGTTATTTAATTTGATGAATAATTATGAGGTTGCGCTCTTACTTTTACTACTTTTTACCTTACCTGCTTCCCTTTGCTTAGTTATGGTGTATAAATATCACCTAAATAAATTAAGTTATTACCAATTTAATGGTGGCGTGATTTAAAATTAGGAACCATTTGAGCATAGTTGTGTGATTATTGTTACAGTTAAACTCTAAATATGTTTGTCGTGTCAATTTTAAAATAGCATAAGTTAACCTAATGAATTTAATAATTACCATTTGAAGTCTTGACTTGAATGGAGCAATGGTTAAAATTCTTATCAGACACCTATTTAAATATGGTTTTGGACCTTGTATCAAAAAATTAAAAACTAAAAATAATAAAAATAAAGTATATAATTTAAAATATGGAACTTAAAAACTAGAGTAAACTATCAAAATAGTCACTTGTGTTTTGCCTCAAGTATTTTTAGTCACTTATATTTAAAATATTAGATTGTGTTGTAATATTTTAGTCACTGAGCCGTTAATTGTTGTTAACAGTCATAACAGTAACGTTAGATCATCATTTTAAACAAAAAATTTAGGTTAAGTTCTACAATTGGTCCCTATATTTTTTCATTTTTAACAATTTAATTTTTTTATGTTTTTTTTAACTTTTTTTTCATTCTCTTCTATTACTCCCTTTGTTTTCTCCGCTTCTCTATTCTTTTAACGTATTTTTTCTATGTTTTCTTATTTGTTAAAAATTAAATCCTTATACTTTATTTTTTGAACAATTTAATTTTTTCCTGTGAGGCGAACTTTTGGATTAGTTTTAACAAATGGAAAAAACATGGAAAAATTACGTTAAAAAGAAATGGAGAAGTGAGGGAAACAGAGAGAGAAGAAAAAAATGAAGTTAATAGAACATAAAAAGAAAAAAATTAAATTGCTTAAAAAAAAAGAGGATTGATTGTATAAATTAACCCTAAATTTTTTGTTTGAAAATTATAATTTAACGTGCCCATGTGAGCTTACCGTTACACATTATCACCGTTGACAGCTCATTAACTAAAATGTCACAACACAATAATGTAAGTGACTAAAATATAACATTTTAAACATGAATAACTAAAATGTAACCCAGAATAAACAAAAATAACTATTTCAATAGTTTACTCTATAAAACTAATAATAAAATTTACCATAGATAAGAAGGTTTTGATGAAGTGAATCCTATAAAAAATTGATAAAAAAATGATTTAATCCTATAAAAAATTATAAAGATATAAACTATTAAAATGGTGAATTTGTATTTTTACTATCGTAAAAATTACAATTTAATTTCGACCCCTAAAAAATATTTTATGGCTGCGCCTTGCCGTATTTCCATCAAAATGAAACTAAAATATATTATTTAACTCGGTTGAGAAAAACTTCCATGATGACTTTGTTTAATTTGCTGGTGTCATGCTTCGAATCTTCATTTCCATTTTGCATTCATTTCATTTGGATATGAATAAATATATATGATCCTTTAAATATATAAAAAAAAACCTTACAAAAATTCAATAAACTTGTGTTAAACACAAATTATATTAGACACTAAACCAAAAAAATCTGAACAACATAGACCTCCACCTACTGATATATATAACATGGCTTTGAAAGCTGCCTTAAAATCATCCATTCTTTCATGTAATGGGTGGTAGTTGACTTCCATCGAATCCCCGACTCCAAAATATATTCTTGGAGAAAATTGCATTTGAAACCGTGGCAAACTCTCAATCGCAACTTGCTCAATCAATTGGGGTGTCTTAAAAAACAAGTGAAGGAAAAAAATATATAACTGATATATTAATCTCATGTCATCAAGGAAAAATAAGAAACACATATATACTTTGTAATGTAATATTTTCTTATAATTTATAAGATCAGTTAGGTAATTCAAGTAAAAAAACATGCCTTTTTGTTGTAAATATTATAACTACATAGAATAAAGTATACCTTGGTTTTGCAATGCACAAATTCTTGTGAATCAATGAAGAACCGGTAGTCAAATTAGGGCAATATCTTACTCCCAACTCTCTCAATGCTGATAATACAAAATGATATCCTTTAGGGCAGAAGTGAATGAGGCCTGGTAATCTTCAGTGATAAGCTTTCTAATTTATCAATTGCATCTCCTTTTTAGCTGCCACTTTCGTTTCCATCTTCTAATTCGAATATTTGTTCCAATTAGAGTTCCTTTCAACCATGAAACTTTCAAGTTTTGGAAGAACAGGAATAGATCCAAAGGAAAAAGACTTTCAAATTTTCACAATCTGTAATAGTGAATTTAGTCAAATTTGGAAAGTTTATAGGTCCGAGGCCAGTATCACCATTTGATGATGATGAAAGAAACTTGATTCTTGGCTAAAATGAGTCGTTCTATTTCCTCACACCACTCAATGCAAAGATCCACCAAATGTGATAAACTATGAGCCATCGCAGGTGATAACCTCTTCAACCATTAGCTTTAAGTTTAATTCTCAAGGGTTACAACTTGAGAAAATCATCCAAATCCGCATTTCAATAAATCTTCAACTTCATTTTTTATGCTTGAGAGCGAGTACCCACCTTTAACTTGAAATACTTCTTTATGATTCCCAACTACGATACAATCTTCATTCAATACAAGGAAACCAGTTTTGCATAATTGGCAGCTATTTTCCACGTTAATAAGACTCAATTCCTGCATACACAAAAAAAAAATGTCAACAAATGTCACAAAAACACACTAGAGTAAATGTTACCCATAAATATTCATAATTTACATATTCCAAGTAATAGTGAATGCTACTTCTCATTTCAACACTAAATGTATCTTTGGTTTTTTTAAAGGATATATTTTAAATTTTAAACCCCTAAAATTTCAACCAAATTATTTAAACATGGGAGGCCATTTTTTGATTTTACATTTTATTTAAAGAGTGAACAATGAAATTCACTTGCAAACGAAGTAAATAATTGGGCTAACATTTTATGATAGTAAATAATAACATCTTTAGAAAAGAGAGAGTCACTTTCTCATAATTATATGTGTGCTAATTTGGAAGATCAAAACCATTAGATCCTAAGATTTCAAGAAATCAATATATTCAAGTATGCTTCCGCATCTAGTTATTTATTTATTTATTCTTGATTATCTGACATGATAGATCATAATTTATTAAAGTTTTATATTAAATGTTATTTTTACGGTTCTAACAAATAATACCCTCCATGAACTGAGCTTGTACAATGAAGCATGAGAATATTAGACAATTCTTTATCCGAAGAGTTCTCAAATTGGCCAACAATATTTCTGCATGAATGAACCACATGTTTAGATATTATACAAAATATATTCCTTCAAATAATATTGAGGAGTATCATTTGTGAAAACATATGAAAAATAATATAAAGAGATGTATTTATTATATTTTGGAGCTGTGATGCTCCAACCACTTCAAAATCATTAATCATGACAACATTCATTGTAATAGTCTATGAGAGAGATTGAATTTAATGCCCATTCAACTTTAAAATCAATGAATTATGAATATAATTTTTTGAGTTCAAGAATATTAATCTCTACTATGGAGGTACCATTTCATATGCACCTCAATTTTGACAATGATATCAATATTTATTAGTTCTTATAAACAATAATATTTATTAGTTAGAACTAACCACTACTCAAATAAATTCATTATACAATACTATCAATATATATTTATATGCACACTAGTTTAATATCTCACATATATTTTCAAATCATAATATGATAGCCTTCCAAAAAAAAAAGAATCATAATATAGGGTAAATTTAAATAATCATTATTATTTAAATAGTAATGTAAAATATAATTTGAAACCAAAATGATTTAAAATCAATAATAAGTTGAATTGAAGACTACAATTCAATCAATTTTCAATTTCTTCAATTCTTTTGTTCAACCTCAAAAATTTAAATATAGAAGTACTGTAATCTAAGTTCAGAAGCACAATATCTTGTCCATACTCGTTTTGTTCCATGTTGAAGATTTGTGTAAGTTGATGACAATCACTTATGTAAAGAGATTCCAAAGATTGAAACCCTTGAGTCGAAAGGTTTGCACAAACATGTTTCAAACTTTTGCAAGATTGTATGTGAAGACTTTTCAATGTCGGCCAACAATAAGATGATAGTCATTCTGCATATTTCAAACACACATATCAATAAATTATTCATTTTTAATGTTTTGTTTAATATTATAAAGAAATTGAGCATACGATAAATTATTAATTGAAAGATTTACAAATGATTGTATATTAAACTCAAATACACATTCAATTTCATATTTTAATAAATCACAATTATAACAAAATAAAATATAAAAACATGTATATGCAATATGTGTGCTTCAATTTCTTTTTAGTATATAAATAATAAGTTGGAACAAAACAGCATGGCTCTTGAACAACAGCCAGAGGTTACAATGGCTTAGTTCAGATCAATATTGAATACTTATAACTTCAAAAATAAATAAATAAATTGAATTTTTTTCATTCAAATAGATTCAATTTATTGTTTTTCTTTAAAAAAATTAAAATATTCATTATAATGTATTTTCTAAATTATTTTCACTCATGTAAATATTTGTTATTATATTATAAAAAATATTAAAACCTAATTATAAATTAAATAAAAGATGGAATTCAAATTGGTCTATAATTTTCACATTTTTTTATCTTATAAAAAATGATATCAAAAGGCAAAAATAGTTAACTAAATTAACAAAATTATTGGGGAGAATAGATATCTCTACCTTAGACATTTCTTCTTCTCGAGCAAAACCAATTACTTGCTCTTGTCCATCACAAGATTTTATGTAGAGTTCTTGTATACACAACATACTTTGAGCAAGGCAAGGTGAGAAGATTGTTTTCAATCTATGGCAAGATCTAATTCTCACAATCTTTAGTCTTGTGAGGCTTGAAATTGCACGATGGGAGGGAGAAAGACCACAGTACAACCCTTTCAAAGAAAACATGATTCTATTTTTAATTCCACCAAATTAGAGAATACATCAGTTTGTCTTTGATCTCTTGTTATATCAACCAAAAATTCCATATCTGTGCATAACTTAAGGTGCAGAGAAGTCAACTCATTTACTCTCATTTATCTATGCTTGGCACAATGTTCTTAATCCACTAATATTATATAACCCCAACTTTTCCAAATTGCAAAATAAATTGTTAAATGCACTCAACGAAGATGATAAGCTTTCAATTGTCAATGTTCTAAGAGTTTTCTCCTTGTGATATCCCATATGGTCACCGACAACTATAACATACCTTTGCAGTTAGGGAACATAAAATATTTTGGAGGAATTTGATAAGTAAAAAGATCCCGTAATAGTGCAGTTAAACGAGACAATGAATCCAACTCCAATAAGTTGATATTGCTTTTTTTTTTTGTCAAATATAACTCTTATAGTGAAGTCAACCTATTACATTCATAAAAAGAAGTAGCATTAATACATATACATGCTACACATTTTAAAAGATGGATGAATGATAAAATATGTACATAAACCGAGGCTTATCTTTTTAAAAATGTACATGTTAAAATGCTCCATTTTCGTATTTTATTACCATTAATTAGTTACTTATTACATTCATTGAATTAAAAAAAATTAGTTTTTTTGTTGTTTTAACATTTATTGATAAATGATATAAATGTTAAAAATTAAATTTTTTATTAAATTTTAATTTATTAAAATTTTCTTTTGTAATATTTATTGTCTTGACTATTTGAAACACGTGGAAAGAATGTGTTACCTATTAAAGTGAATAATAGGAAAATAAATGATGTCAAACAAATACGAATATGATAAAAAAGATAATTAAATCTGATGCACTCTTACCTTGATACCAACTTGGGGGGTATTTTCATTTCTTTTTCAAGTACATTATGTTGAAGACGTAAATATTTCAGTGTCGAACAATGCACTAATTCTTCACTTATCTCATCAATCTTAGTGTCAATCAATGCAAGAATCTGAAGGCTTCCCATATGTGACAGTGTTGATGAGAAGTTTTCCATCTTGCAATCAATACAACACAAAGTTTTAAGATTTGGTAAAGAATGGGATCCTTTCGGTGAGAAACTGACACGTTCGAGATATAGAACTTGGAGGGATTTCATTTCTTCAAAAAATGTACTGGAAACCTCTAGTAAATCATACCCCTTCCAGTCCCCCCCAAGAAACGAAGTCTTGAGCTTTGGAAGTTTCACTTTATGAGGAAAATTTTTCACGTATCTTCTACAATTCCACAAAGGGATTGCAGTATAGCATCCATCAATATCCGGCCATTCTTTCAACTCATCTTTACCATGAACCTATTTTCCCCGGTTGATGTTAGCCAATGAGCAAAATCTCGAATCACATCATGCATTCTCATCGTTTTCGCATCTTCACTTTCCAATAACAAGCCAGATTTTTGAAGTTTTTTAGTGCCATACCAATTTATTCCTTTTATATATCTTCAATCGACTTAGCATTAGGGAACAATCCTACACCAATTCCGCACATAATCAATAACTCAATAGAGATTTCATCATCTTCAGGGAAAAAGGAACAGAGTAAGAAACACATATGGATGTCATTTTCCATCATTTGGTTATTGCTTTTCTTCAAATAATCGTAGCTAAGCTTAAGAGGCTTGAGGACATCTCCGAGAACTTCTTCATTATCCAAATGCCTTGAGTCCTTGAATCTCTGATTACGGCTCTCCACCCATCTAAATCTAAACTCTCACCTTTTAAAGCTTTGGCCACGACAACAATTGCAAGAGGCAATCCCTTACATTGAGCAGCAACCTCTTTGGCTACATAATTCAAGGAGGAACCGTCATCTTTTATACCAGCTTTATCTCGAAATAGAACCCATGCGTCGTCTTCGGATAAGATGCCAAGTTGAATTTCCTTCTGACAGTTCATTTTAGTGCAGAATTGTTGATGACGTGTAGTCAGAAGAATTTTACAACCCTTGTGGTCATCACCGAATGGAATTCCGATACTCTTCAATTCGAATTCTTCCCAAAGATCGTCGACAATTACGAGGATTTTGTTCATGCGTTGCATACTCTTGAATAGCTCTTTTGCTCTTCCTTCTCGGCTACTTGTTTGAAATTTTAAACCAAAAACATCTGCAACTTTATCTTGAATATTGTTGATCTTTGGCTTTTGGGACATAGTAAACATCACAACTTTATCAAAGAGCTTTCGTTCTCCAGCATGCTTCCCAACTTCTTGGGCTAAAGTTGTCTGACCAACTCCTGGCATTCCGTACAGTCCGATCATGTTATTGTTGAATGTTGAAACTATTTTTTTGAAAAACGGGATTGACTTGATTTTGGAAATGAAAATGAAAAAACGGGAGTCGTCACCAATCTTTTTTGACGAGGTGTGATCGGGTCACCTCAAATTAATCATTTAATAAAACTTAAGATTTACTAAAATGATAATTTTTGGTCTACGAAAATCAAAAAATGAGTTAGGGAGTCGGTTACGCACGAGGAAGGATTAGCACTCTCGATACGCCCAAAAATTGGTACCTAGTTGATTAATTAGTGTCTTAGTGTGAAAATTGAAAACTTAAAAAACTTTGAAATATGATCCCTCTTTTTGTAAAAACTCGAATGTTAAAAACCTTCTCGTCTCGAAGTGATAAAATGCCACATCCAGTAAGTTAGGGCACGACATCTCGGACTTTAAGTTAGGACACGACATCTCGGACTTTTGAGAGTGAGCTTGCCTTTTATGTAAAATTCGTGTATTTTAACCCCTTTTAAAAGCATATTCGATTATTTAAGGTAAACGAGGAAAATCGAAACCCAATAAGTTAGGGCGCGATCTGTCGAACTTCCAAATACCGAATGTCAAAACCATTTTTTTGAAAACACGGGAATCGACTGGAATTTTGAATACGAAAACGAATAGAGGAGTCGCCACCAATCTTTTTTGATGAAGTGTGATCGGGTCACCTCGTAAAAGTGGTTATTTTTAATAAATGGTTTGATTTATTTAAACAACGATTTGGTCCGCGCAAATCAAGAAAACAGGTGCGGGAGTCGGTTACGCACGAGGAAGGATTAGCACCCTCGATACGCCCAATATTGGTACCTAGTTGATTAATTAGTGTCTTAGTGTCGAGGATTTGAAAACTTGAAAGAATTTAAACTAGATCCCTCTTTGTATTAATGCTATTTAAAAATGATCGAATAAATTAAAATAGATGTTAAGGACTCTCTCATCTCGAAGCTCGTAAGTTAGGACACGACATCTCGAACTTTGAGAATGAGCTTGTCTTTATTTAAAATTAATGTAATTTAATTTTTTAAAAGGATGTTCGGTTATTTAGGGTAAACGAGAAAAGTCAAAACCCAGTAAGTTAGGGCACGTTTTCTCGAATTTCTTAATACTAAATATTGCCTTTATGTCATATTCAGTAAGTTAGGACACAACACCTCGCATCTTCGAGAGTGAGCAACGAACTATGTTATAGTAAAAGTTAATAATAATGATAGAACGATTGCAAAGAAATAAGAGAAGAAAATAAGAATATATAGATTTTTCGTGAAAGTCCTTTCGGGAAAAAAACATTGATAAAGAAGAAGAAATTCACTAATATTAAAAAATGAATAATATAAGAGAAGTTTCAACTATTTCTATTTAAATATTAGAAAACCCTGTTATAATCAAAGTCAAATAGTAGAAATATAGTTCTCTTTAAAGGTTGAAAAACCCTCGGCCTCTCGCCTCCACAGATCTTCTTATTTTACCACTATATTTATTTCTTGAACAAGTCACAAGATTCGGGTCAGACAACTCTAATAATGTATTATTTAAGTTGCATAATAAATTTTGGTGTATATATATATCTGAATCCATGCTATAAATCTCTTTTGGTAAAATGACATTTAATTTTTAACATTTTTCCCTTTTTATCACTTTATCTTTAATTTTTATCTATCTCAACATTTAATTTTGTACTAAATGTACCAAAACAGAAGGATTGAAGCAAAACAATGAAGAAAAGTTTGAACTAGATGATAACCGGACAACCTCATTACTTTCATTGATAAATTTCAAAATATAAGTGAGTTACATATGAATTTGACAGTTACCTAATAATGTGAAGCAAATACAATCCATAACAGCTATTACATCGAGTACAAATAAAAAAAATCTAATCCTACTAATTTTGTGAACAAATTACAAAGTAACTAAACTAAGTTACATAGGAACAAAATATCAAAATGTAGCTGCTGTACTCAGTTCAGCTCCAATGCTGGTCTGCTTAGTGTTCTGCTGCTGCTATTGTGGCTGCTGGTTACATGTTGCATTGCAGGCCAATGCTCAACAAAAACAATGGATTTGAAAGCAGGTTTTTGTTTTTGTTTTTTTTTCGAATACAGGAAAATGTGAAAACTGAAAAACAAAGAGTGGAAATGATCAGAAACACAGATTTGAGAATTTGAAAGCAAAAAACACTTCGGATGATGAAAAAACAATGGATTTGAAAGCAGGTTTTTTGTTTTTTTTCCCTTAATTGCATATTTAAAGTGGTGAAATTGTTATTTGTGGCCATTAATTTGAGTTTACTTTGCTTTGCGCTCCTCAAATAATTGAAGGAAAGAATAGAGAGTAGACTAATTTTATGAGTGACGATGACAAGTCGTGATATAAAGATTGTGGGTTTCTTCATCACTTTCGCTAGTGGGACAGCCATTGTTGAAGCTCTTACTTTTTACTATTTTCACCTTACCTGCTTGCTTTGCTTAGTTATGCATGTGTATAAATACTACCTACTTTATTATTGCTTTTCCTCCCTTCATTTATCTTAACATTTCAAATATATTTATTTTTAGTTTTTTTTCTATTTTGTTTGGTTTTTAATAGGAGAAATATTTTTACCTTTGTTAATCAAACAGTTAAGTTTCTTTTTTTTAAAAAAAAAATTAACCCTTAAATTAGTGTATGAGCCCATTTTGCCCGGGCCCAGTGCAAAACAAAAACAAATAAAAATAATAAACCCAAAAGTAACAGCCCATTTACAAACCCAAACTCTGACCCAAAATTCAAACCCAAACAAATCAAAATCCTAAAGCCCAAATGGCCCAAAATCTAAAACATTTTTCAGCAAAATTCAGCAGCAAACCCTAGCTGGCCGCCGCATGCCTCGCGTGGCCTCCTCGTCTGCCACGCCCAGCTCTCCATGCCACCATGTCGGCCACCTGCTCCTCCTCCATTACCAGCACCTCCATACCCTGCAAGATCAAGACAAAAAACAGGATAGAATAATAGAAAAAGGATGTAAAATGGGTTATAAAACCCGAAATGAAAAACGGAAACTGGGGGCTTTTTTTTTTTTTTTCTTTCTTCTTCTTTTCTACTTTGTAAACACTAAAGAGAAATTTACAGTCTTCAATAAACAGATAGCAGTGATTGTTAAAAACAAAAAGAAAAAACAAAAGGTTGTATTTTTTTCTTTGTTCCTTTCGATTTTTACATACATATACATATATTTCTTTATTTTCTATCTATTTAACATAAAAATATACAACAAATAAAAAAAAAACAAAAAATAAATTTTTTACCTTTTCCGGCCACCGCGTGCGGTGGCCGGCGCCGGCGCCGGCGAGCCTCCGGTGGCCGTCCGGTGACCGGCCCCCCTGGCCGGATTTTCCCTTCCCCCCTCCCTTCTCTCTTCCTTCTCTCTTCTCTCTCTTCTTTTTTTTCTTTCCCTCTCCCCAAATGATTTTTTTTGGTTAGTTTAGGCCTTATATAGCCCTCCAAAACGACGTCGTTTTGGGGGCTACACTTAAGCCCCAAAACGACGTCGTTTGGCCATACCCGACCCATCCGACCCGACCCGCTAGAGGATCCGCGTGTTTTCGTTTGAATGGGATATTTATGCGCGCAGTCCTTCCGCTTTTCTGATGCTTCACAATTAAGTTTCTTACGGTTTTTAATTTGGCCCTATAATTTCTCGCGCTTTTCGATTTAGTCCCCGCCAATGTGCTGCGTTTTAATGGAAAGGAATAATTGTTGTTTCGGTCCCCCAACGTTTCACGCGCGTACAATTAAGTCCCTTTTCTTTGTTTTCATTTCAAATTGGCCCCACAACTTTGTTTTTAATTCAATTTTAGTCCTTTTTCGTTTATTTTTATATCTTTATTAAATATCCTTGTTATTTTTATATTATTAGTATTATTAGTATTAGTATTACTATTATGTATTAGTATATATTTTTATTATGTACGTGTATACATATATATATTTTCATATTTAATATTTTTATTTCATTTTTATTCTAATATTTTATTAATCTTATGTTTGTTTCTTTTATATTCCAATGTTATCATTATTATTATTATTATTATTATTTTTATTAGTTTATGCTTTGTTATATATTTATATATTTATAATACGTATATATACTTGACATATTTGTATATACCTCGGTAATATTATTACTAGTTTTTAATATACGCATATATTACCTAAATATTTTAGTATTATGTATATTCTTCATGTATTATATATGTGTTCTTAATACTATACTTTATTTGTGTCATGTTTCTTATGTCGTATTATTATATTTTAATATTATATTATATAATTATATATACATATATCTTTTATATATATTATCATTGTATATATTTTAATATTATTAGTTATATTTTACACTATTATATATATTTTTCTAGTATTATATTGTATATACTGTCGTTTATATATATATATGTGTATGTATTTATGTAGTGTAGAAAATAGTTTTATTATCATTCTTATCATTTCTAAGGTATGCATATACTATATATGTTCTATGTATGTTATATGGATTTTTAATATCGCTAAATATATATGTCATCATCTTATATATTATTTATATTAAAATATTTTAATATTCATAATTTCAAATTGTTGATACATTTTTATAATATATTTACGTACATACTTTTCATTTATTATAAATATACTTTTTTATATTTTTATATCTCATATTTTATGTATACATAGGTATAAGCATAAATACATACATCTTAATTCATATATATGTATATATACGTACTTATACATACTTAAATATATTTTTCATATTTCATAATTCTTATATACTTACATATATTTATGCATATTTTACATCATATACATACTTATATATATTCTTTATATTCTTAAAAATGCTTTTTGTATATTTCACATATTTTATAATTCACATACATATATTTATATTATCACAATTTGTAAATATATATAAACACATTTACATTTTTATTTTTATAATACTTACCGATTTTATATACATGTATATATTTATCTATGTTTCATATTCTATAATTTATATGCATTTCTTATTTTATGGCTTTAAATTATACATGCATATACATTTTTACATAAGTGTATTTATTGTCATCATTGTTATTTGGTGTTTGTTTATTTATTCGTGTACACTTGTGCCTTTTTTAAATGTTAGTTCTATTTATTTATTTGTATGCTTTGTTTATGTAATCGCCTCGTCATTTCATTTTGCCTATTGCATTGTTGTTACTCACTTTACTTTGCTCACCTTGTCGTATTCGTTATTGTTTTGTCAAGCATTGACACTAAACACCAAAAGGAAAATTTTTCTAAATAAGGAAATATTTCGCGTTCGGAAACTCGAGAAAACGTGCCCTAATGTGCTGGGTTTCGATTTCTCGTTTGACTAAATAGCCAAATATCCTCTTAAAGCTTCAAAGTATGGTTTCATTAAACTATAAGGTGATCTTGGTTTCGATGGTTTAGAGTATCGTGTCCTAACGTGCTGGATGTGATATTCCTTCGGAACAAGAGAATCTTATGTTTCAATTCACGATATCAGATTTTCTTTTAAGGATCGTATTTTTTAAAACTCTTCAAATTTTCAATTTTCGACACTAAGACACTAATTAATCAACTAGGTACCAATTTTGGGCGTATCGAGGGTGTTAATCCTTCCTCGTGCGTAACCGGCTCCCGAACTCATTTTTCTGAATTTCGTAGACCAAAATCGTTGTTTTAATAAAATTAAATCATTTATTAAAAACAACCACTTTTTGAGGTGACCCGATCACACCTCGTCAAAAAAGGATTGGTGGCGACTCCCGTTTTCATTCTTTTTTAAAATCCAAGTCGACCCCGTTTTCATCCAAAAAATGGTGTCAACAGCTTGGCGACTCCACTGGGGACTTTAAATAAGAGAGTCAAGCCACGAGTTGATTGCTTTTTGTCTTTGTGTCAAAAATTGAAAACTTGCTTTTTGCCTTTATTTGGCTTTTATTATTTGTTTATAATTACTGCTTTGTTTAGAGTTTAGGTGTATATTTCTGCACATTCCATTGCATGACCGTTGGTCACACCTTTTAAGTGGGAGTGAGAAACTACGCCTTCGTGAGGTTTTCACCTCCGCATGGGATAGTGAATCGCTTCCGGGATACATCCGTACCTATGTCTTCGTGAGATTTTCATCTCCGCATGGCCATAGAGAAATGTATCCCCCTGAACCGAACTCGGTCCGCATGAGCCTATAATGGGTGAGGATCGAGAAATCTGCTGGTTCGGGTACCCTTACTTTAGAACCAAACCTCATGTAGTGAACCTTAGGAGCCCACCCTAGGTAGAACCACTTCGAACCCCTAGTATTCACCCAAATAGGTGTTCTATTTATTCTTGCTTGCTTTTGCTTTGTACTAACATGTTTTCTTTTTGTTATGATTGCATTGCATTTTCATCATAAAAAGAGGTGTTGATTCACGTTCAATTGCTAAATAGAGAGCTTGTCATAAGAAAATGGGTTTCTTGATAAAGTGGATGACGATACGGTTGTCCTAATACGGTCCGAGAAGATATAACCAAAGAAGGATGATAGTTCAGTAGAGGACTATACGACTTTGCCTCGTTGCCTGAAGACTCAAGATGACAAAGATTATTCGAGAACCGCTAAACTTTTTAAAGAGAAGCCAACGAGCATCACAATGATGAGTGAGTAATGAGTCGCGGCCCAGATGAAGAAAAAAAGAGATAGAAGGGATGTCCCTTTTGAAGAGTTCGGGAGATTTATCTTAACGCTCGAATGAAGAAGAGGATCGAATGTCCCCGCCTATGACGGCAAAGCCGTATATATATCTGCTTTATGTAAATGGATTTGTTTTCTATTCCAGTTGTTCTAATAGAATTGAACCAAGAATCAACGTTTCTTTTGGCATTCATTTCATGCATTTGCATTACATTGCATCATATGCATTAGACTTTCATGAAGTGACCCTAACTGGGTAAAATTATTTCAGTTACCCTGGAAACCACCAAAATCTAATCAAATATCACTACGGTACTCGTCGCCAAACGAAAGCAATGGATCAAAGGTTGGAAAGATTGGAACAGTTGCAACGAGAGATGCAAGATCAGATGCACGAACGACTGGAAAAAATCCAGCAAGACATGTTAGAATCCCAGAACACTGTGATGAACCAAGTAAAGCAGTTATTGACTGGAAGGAATGACAAAGGAAAAGGCCCTTTAGTTGATGCTGGGAATGATCACGATGACCCTGCCTATCCTCCAGGTTTCACCCCAACTAACATCCAAGCGCAACCAGAGGTGTACCCGCAGAGGGCACCTGTTACCATTAGATCCCAATACCAGGTCGGTGCCCCAGCATCGATGAACTTTCCAATAGGCTCGGGTTCTAATCCCGGTGATAATCCTACCAACCCCGTGTTTCCTGACCTCGATAACATGGCAGAGGTGGAGAAAGCGAAAACGGACTTGTCAAAACAACTTGAGGACCGATGTAGATGGCTAGAGGAGAAATTTAGAGCCATGGAAAACACCGACTACCATTGTGGAGTCGACGCCAAGGACTTGAGTTTGGTACCTGATCTAGTACTCCCTCCCAAATTCAAAATGCCGGAGTTTGAAAAGTACAACGGGACTAGTTGTCCTGAAGCTCATATAACTATGTTCTGTCGAAGAATGACGGGATACATCAATAATGATCAACTGTTGATCCACTGCTTCCAGGACAGTCTGATCGGGTCTGCAGCTAAGTGGTACAACCAGTTAAGCCGCGTCAACATCCATTCATGGAAGGACTTAGCACAGGCTTTCATAAAGCAGTACAACCATGTGACAGATATGACACCCGATAGAATCACATTGCAGAACATGGAAAAGAAGCATAGTGAGAGCTTTAGGCAATATGCCCAAAGATGGAGAGAGGTCGCGACACAGGTCCAGCCACCTCTTTTAGAGAAAAAAACCACGATGCTTTTCATCAACACTCTGAAAGCACCGTTCATTAACCACATGTTAGGAAGTGTTACCATGAGCTTCTCAGATGTAGTGATGTCTGGTGAAATGATTGAAAATGCAATAAGAAGTGGGAAGATAGATGCGGAAGAAGGCATCAAGAGATCAATCCCAAAGCACAAAGACAATGAGGTGAACAACACGAGTACAGATAGCAAGGGTTATTCAAAACCAATTATGGTGAATCAGCCAAGAAAAATGGTCACTAACCAACAAGGCTCATTGAGACAAGAACCTGGAGTGAAACCAGGTACTGAGAACCTCCAGTTCACAACAATTCCAATGTCATATGAAGAGTTGTATCAAAATTTATTCGATGCGCATGTTGTTTCCCCTTCCTACTCAAAACCCCTACAACCTCCATATCCAAAGTGGTATAATGCGAACACACACTGTGACTACCACGCAGGAATTACGGGGCACTCAATAGAGAATTGCATTACCTTCAAGAAACTAGTTGAAAAACTCATCAACATGGGTATTGTCAAGTTGGGTGACTCATCTACTGCAGAAAATCTGCTACCCAACCATGATTGACAATAAGGTGAATACGATGTATGAAGAGATATTGGGAAGTGTTCACATCAATGACATGCATGAAGACACAACTGAAGAGGGAACTTTGTTAGATGTCTGCCCTCATAAACTTGGAAGTGTTCTAAATAAATCAGACTGTAAAAGAAGTCTCTGTAGTATTTAGAGCCTACTTAGAGTAATATTCAGAACAAACTTGTTGCTTTTAGCCTGAAGCAATATGAATTTTTTTTGTGAAATAGGCTCATGTCTGAACGTCGTTATTTTAATGAAATGCATCTTTGCGATCATTTTTGAGCTAATATTCTTTCATTCTTTATGAATAATTATTTTTAAAATCATTCATTCATTCATAATTATACTGTACAAATAATTATTCTTAAATTCATACATTCTTTGTATATTCTTTTGCACCAACAACAGGTCCCTGAATATCAATGACATGAATGACACTGCTACAGACTCAGAATCTCCTTTGAGTGAGACATGTGTTTAGAGAATCTCATGACTTCGAAGATGACATAGATTGTGGCCTATCTCCGTACTTATGAGGAGGGTAGAACAAGGTGAAAACAGATTCCACCTTACGAAAAATCAATGGAGTCCATGTGGGCATGAAGGTTGTTAGGTCGATCTCGCCAAAAAAGGTCTGCAGTCATCAGTTTATCTTCACGGGAAGAAGCTGTTCATATGCCAATGTCACGAAGTCGACAGTAATTTTTTTGAAAAATCACGTCAGCTTGAAAAGTCGAAAAGAATCATATTTGACAATGCATAAATTGAACAAGAGCAAAATATAGAAGTTTGCAGTCTGTTCAAGATAACACCATATCGCCAAAAAAAACTCTCTCAGGGCAACGCCCTCTTTTTGGGCTTATCGCGGTTTCACCTATTGAGGTCGAGATTTCTTCTCTTTGAGTTTTTGGATCCAATCCTGGTTGGAGAGGAATGTTCAAAATATCTATCATGGTCAATGTACCAAAAGCAAATGGTATGAGTTCACCAAACAAGGTTGCTCCAGAGAATTCCACAAGGGGACCCGATATCAAAGAAGATCCTTCCCATACAAAGGGACTTCAGAAGAAAGTGGATGCCAAGCCAGAAGGACCTTATGTGGAAGGCTTTATCTGGGAGAGTGTCGGTATGACCAAGATAGATGGCAAGAACTTGCCTAATCTTAGAATTTTGATTCAAGGAACAAATACTTCACTTAAAAAAAAAGAAATTAATGAAAAGAAGAAAAGAAAATAAGTGAAAAAAGGAGAGGCCAAGGTGAAAACCCCAAAGGGCGCCTTGAGACCAAAGGGCTTGAGTTGAAAACCCAAAAAAAGGGCGACTCAAATTTTGGATCAAATTGGGGCATGAGGCGATCAGAGCAGCTCAAATTTTGATCAAATCGGGGCATGTAATGATCTTGCTATACCTGATTCAACAGGAAAGGGTAGGTAGCATCTTGGGGCATCACAAAGTCTTGTAGATCTCCTAAACACATGTCAAACACAGAATGGTCTTTCAAAGAGTTGGTACAGAGAAGTTCAAGCTACGATATCTGGGGCATCTTGTCCTCATACTTTTTTTTCTTGGAATACTTCATTCTTTTTCAAGATACGTGTTCCCAATTAATTCCCCTTTTATTCTTGCTATCCTTGATAGTTTATCCATTTTGAGCTATGCTCTCAAATCAATTCTATTTTATCTATCGTTATGATCTTTTGCAAGCATGTTGCATTGGAATAATGATTAATGGACTAATAAAATTTCACGAAGGAAGTTTTGCATATTACTCTAAAAGTTTCTAAATAATATAGGAGCCTGAAGCAGGACAATTGTTTAGAACACTCCAAATTTAAAGGTTGGAAATTTGGGAAGGAATAGTCTAAATTTAGACTTTCTCTTTGGATTTTTGTTGTCAAATGCGTTGATTGACAAGAGCCATGTTGGTGACAAAGCTTGAATAAACAAGAAAGTGATGATCTTCAGGAATAGGAAGAGGTTACCTCGGGAAGGAGAGCCCTCGTTTGCGCATGAGTCTTTGGTACGACACCTTGGGAATGATGTAAGGGACCAGAAGGATTTAAATCTTATACCCTTGAATTGCGATAGGAGAAGATTGAAAAAGCCATATCTTTCTACCCTGGGTTACAGTGGAGATTGATGGTACAAATTTTATGTCCAATGGATTGAACTCGATGTTCACAGTGGGGGCAATCAGATTACGTGTTTCTTTGGAAATGCCGGCTGGTCAAGAAGGCATTGCGACACGTTAGTGATAAAGCCTAATAAGCTTTTGAGCGATGATAACCTAAGCATTAAGGAATTATTTTCATGACATTCTGCATTCATTCAAATACCATTCACCATGTCTAGTTAGGAGCATTTGATTCATTTTGATCATGCCATCCTAATCATTAGGCATAATTAGGTTCATTATACAGGTCATGTTCCCTAGAGACAGATCAGTAAAAATTGAAGATAAACCTTGCCTCTCTCGGTCGTAGCAGAGCTGGTTGAAGTTATCAGATCTTGCCTTCCTGCATTGACAGCGAAGCAGATCGAAGACAAACCTTGCCACTCTCGTTTGTAGTAGAGCTGGTTGAAGATAGCAGATCTTGCCTTCCTGCATTGACAGCGAAGCAGATCGAAGACAAACCTTGCCCTCTAGTTTGTAGCAGAGCTGGTTGAAGATATCAGATCTTGCCTTCCTGTATTTGGCAGCGAAGCAGATCGAAGATGGCAGATTTTACCTCCCTGTGACTACAGTGGAGTACATTGAAGCTGATAACTCTATCTCCCTGTATTTGGCAGTGGAATAGATTGAAGATCAAAGATGGCAGATTTTACCTCCCTGACCACAGTGGAGTACATTGAAGCCGATAACTCTATCTCCCTGTATTTGGCAGTGGAATAGATTGAAGATTGCAGATCTTGCCTTCCTGTATTTGGCAGCGAAGCAGATCAAAGATGGCAGATTTTACCTCCCTGACCACAGTGGAGTACATTGAAGCCGATAACTCTATCTCCCTGTATTTGGCAGTGGAATAGATTGAAGATTGCAGATCTTGCCTTCCTGTATTTGGCAGCAAAGCAGGTGAAGACGGCGATTTTACCTCCCTGATTACAGTGGAGTACATTGAAGCTGATAGTTCTATCTCCCGGGGCAAGAAGTAGATCGAAGATAGCTGATCCTATCTTCCTATATTGGTAGGAAATAGATCGAAGATGCAGATCTTGTCTTCCCATATTGGTGGCGAAGTAGATCGAAGAATGCAGATCTTGTCTTCCATATTGTGGCGAAGTAGATCGCAGAAAGTAGATCTTGTCTTCATGTATTGGCGTGAAGTAGATCGAAGGTAGCAGATCCTATCTTCCTATATTGGTAAGAAGTGGATCGAAGATGCAGATCTTGTCTTCCCATATTGGTGGCGAAGTAGATCGCAGAAAGCAGATCTTGTCTTCATGTATTGGCGTGAAGTAGATCGAAGATAGCAGGTCCTATCTTCCTATATTGATAGGAAGTGGATCCAAGATACAGATCTTGTCTTCCCATATTGGTGGCGAAGTAGATCGAAGAAAGCAGATCTTGTCTTCATGTATTGGCGTGAAGTAGATCGAAGATAGCAGGTCCTATCTTCCTATATTGATAGGAAGTGGATCGACGACGCAGATCTTGTCTTCCCATATTGGTGGCGAAGTAGATCGCAGAAAGCAGATCTTGTCTTCATGTATTGGCGTGAAGTAGATCAAAGATAACAGGTCCTATCTTCCTATAATGATTGGAAGTGGATCGACGACGCAGATCTTGTCTTCCCATATTGGTGGCGAAGTAGATCGCAGAAAGCAGATCTTGTCTTCATGTATTGGCGTGAAGTAGATCAAAGATAACAGGTCCTATCTTCCTATAATGATTGGAAGTGGATCGACGACGCAGATCTTGTCTTCCCATATTGGTGGCGAAGTAGATCGCAGAAAGCAGATCTTGTCTTCATGTATTGGCGTGAAGTAGATCGAAGATAGCAGGTCCTATCTTCCTATATTGATAGGAAGTGGATCCAAGATACAGATCTTGTCTTCCCATACTGGTGGTAAAGTAGATCGAAGAAAGTAGATCTTGTCTCATGTATTGGCATGAAGTAGATTGAAGATTACAGATCTTATCTCCCTAAGCAGTAGTGGAGCAGATCACATTCAGTCTTATTTCCCTAAGCAGTAGTGGAGCAGACGAAGAAAATAACAAATCTCATCCCCATGGAGTTGCAGCAAAATAGATTTAAGTCATGTTTCTCTGGAGCGCAGTGAAGTGGATTGAAGCAACGAGACACAGCAGAACAGAACGAGGCTACTTGAAGAAGAAAAGCACCAAAAGAAGCCAAGGCTCGGCAAGCCCGGGCAAATTTGGTCTTCCTTGGTCTTTGCTCTGTTTTCGTTACACGACAACGAGCAAAGAGGGGCAGCTGTAAAGCCCAAAATCTGCCCGGGCCCATACCAGCAAACCCCCCCACTTGCCCACTTGCGCCGTTGCCCCATGTGCGCAACCACTCAACCTCGCACGCCTCTGCTCCGCGCCAGCCTCCACGCATGCCCATCACCGTCTGCACCCCATGCCTCTGTCACCTCCATCGTGCCCATCCCATGCAAAGAGACAAAACAGAAACAATAGGAAATTAGATGAAAATGGGTTATAAAAACCCGAATCAAAAATTGTATGGGGGGCTTTTTTTTTTCTTTCTTCTTCTTTTCTACTTTGTAAACACTAAAGAGAAATTTACAGTCTTCAATAAACAGATAGCAGTGATTGTTAAAAACAAAAAGAAAAAACAAAAGGTTGTATTTTTTTCTTTGTTCCTTTCGATTTTTACATACATATACATATATTTCTTTATTTTCTATCTATTTAACATAAAAATATACAACAAATAAAAAAAAACAAAAAATAAATTTTTACCTTTTCCGGCCACCGCGTGCGGTGGCCGGCGCCGGCGCCGACGAGCCTCCGGTGGCCGTCCGGTGACCGGCCCCCCTGGCCGGATTTTCCCTTCCCCCTCCCTTCTCTCTTCCTTCTCTCTTCCCTCTCTCTTCTTTTTTTCTTTCCCTCTCCCAAATGATTTTTTTGGTTAGTTTAGGCCTTATATAGCCCTCCAAAACGACGTCGTTTTGGGGCTACACTTAAGCCCCAAAACGACGTCGTTTGGCCATACCCGACCCATCCGACCCGACCCGCTAGAGGATCCGCGTGTTTTCGTTTGAATGGGATATTTATGCGCGCAGTCCTTCCGCTTTTCTGATGCTTCACAATTAAGTTTCTTATGGCTTTTAATTTGGCCCTATAATTTCTCGCGCTTTTCGATTTAGTCCCGCCAATGTGCTGCGTTTTAATGGAAAGGAATAATTGTTGTTTCGGTCCCCAACGTTTCACGCGCGTACAATTAAGTCCCTTTTCTTTGTTTTCATTTCAAATTGGCCCCACAACTTTGTTTTTAATTCAATTTTAGTCATTTTTTCGTTTATTTTATATCTTTATTAAATATCCTTGTTATTTTTATATTATTAGTATTATTAGTATTAGTATTACTATTATGTATTAGTATATATTTTTATTATGTACGTGTATACATATATATATTTTCATATTTAATATTTTATTTCATTTTATTCTAATATTTTATTAATCTTATGTTTGTTTCTTTTATATTCCAATGTTATCATTATTATTATTATTATTATTATTTTATTAGTTTATGCTTTGTTATATATTTATATATTTATAATACGTATATATACTTGACATATTTGTATATACCTCGGTAATATTATTACTAGTTTTAATATACGCATATATTACCTAAATATTTTAGTATTATGTATATTCTTCATGTATTATATATGTGTTCTTAATACTATACTTTATTTGTGTCATGTTTCTTATGTCGTATTATTATATTTTAATATTATATTATATAATTATATATACATATATCTTTTATATATATTATCATTGTATATATTTTAATATTATTAGTTATATTTTACACTATTATATATATTTTTCTAGTATTATATTGTATATACTGTCGTTTATATATATGTGTGTATGTATTTATGTAGGGTAGAAAATAGTTTTATTATCATTCTTATCATTTCTAAGGTATGCATATACTATATATGTTCTATGTATGTTATATGGATTTTTAATATCGCTAAATATATATGTCATCATCTTATATATTATTTATATTAAAATATTTTAATATTCATAATTTCAAATTGTTGATACATTTTTATAATATATTTACGTACATACTTTTCATTTATTATAAATATACTTTTTTATATTTTTATATCTCATATTTTTATGTATACATAGGTATAAGCATAAATACATACATCTTAATTCATATATATGTATATATACGTACTTATACATACTTAAATATATTTTTCATATTTCATAATTCTTATATACTTACATATATTTATGCATATTTTACATCATAGACATACTTATATATATTCTTTATATTCTTAAAAATGCTTTTTGTATATTTCACATATTTATAATTCACATACATATATTTTATATTATCACAATTTGTAAATATATATAAACACATTTACATTTTTATTTTATAATACTTACCGATTTTATATACATGTATATATTTATCTATGTTTCATATTCTATAATTTATATGCATTTCTTATTTTATGGCTTTAAATTATACATGCATATACATTTTTACATAAGTGTATTTATTGTCATCATTGTTATTTGGTGTTTGTTTATTTATTCGTGTACACTTGTGCCTTTTTTAAATGTTAGTTCTATTTATTTATTTGTATGCTTTGTTTATGTAATCGCCTCGTCATTTCATTTTGCCTATTGCATTGTTGTTACTCACTTTACTTTGCTCACCTTGTCGTATTCGTTATTGTTTTGTCAAGCATTGACACTAAACACCAAAAGGAAAATTTTTCTAAATAAGGCAATATTTCGCGTTCGGAAACTCGAGAAAACGTGCCCTAATGTGCTGGGTTTCGATTTCTCGTTTGACTAAATAGCCAAATATCCTCTTAAAGCTTCAAAGTATGGTTTCATTAAACTATAAGGTGATCTTGGTTTCGATGGTTTAGAGTATCGTGTCCTAACGTGCTGGATGTGATATTCCTTCGGAACAAGAGAATCTTATGTTTCAATTCACGATATCAGATTTTCTTTTAAGGATCGTATTTTTTAAAACTCTTCAAATTTTCAATTTTCGACACTAAGACACTAATTAATCAACTAGGTACCAATTTTGGGCGTATCGAGGGTGTTAATCCTTCCTCGTGCGTAACCGGCTCCCGAACTCATTTTTCTGAATTTCGTAGACCAAAATCGTTGTTTTAATAAAATTAAATCATTTATTAAAAACAACCACTTTTTGAGGTGACCCGATCACACCTCGTCAAAAAAGGATTGGTGGCGACTCCCGTTTTCATTCTTTTTTAAATCCAAGTCGACCCCGTTTTCATCCAAAAATGGTGTCAACACATTTATGAAAGGATACAAAATAATGGTTAGTTTAACTTTACTTCTGAAAAATATTTTAGAAATGTGATTTTGATAGTACATGGTTAGACGCATCTTTTGGTAGTGCCTCTACTGCAGTTTCTTGTGTATTTGTTGTTAGCTTGTGATTATACTTTACATTATTTTAATATCTTTTGATAAGCCTTATGGGGAGTTGTTAATTTTTGTAAGGTTAATTGGGGTGTGTGGTTATAACAAGTCGGGGTTATTTATTGGGACTACAATTACTTCTTATGTAAGAGTAGATTAGGCTTTGGCCTATAGGTTTTTGGATCGATTGTGGAATAAACTATTCACTATGTTATTGGAAAATCGAGTTTGGAAAACGTAACGAAAAATAAATTTAAGGGGAAAACTACAGCTTAAAATTTTTTTTCCAAAACTAAAACTTGGTTATGATATCTAAAGTACGACTAAGTAGTTTTCACCGCTATCCTCAAGCTCATGTATACCGAATGTAGGCTCGCTTCGAATCAGAAATTTTTTACAAAATTACCAGTGAGGTAATTTCGCAATTTCTCTAAATTTTTTAGTCAAGTTGTAAATAAGAAAAATATCTCTAGAAATCTTCTGAAATAATTTCTTCAGCAAATTTTCTCGTTCAACTATGATTAAACTTAATAACTTTAATATTAAATTAATATAATACTTATCAAGATAAATATTAGGTTAAATTTAATATAAAATCTTATTAAATTAATAGAATATTTATCTACAAGATAAATATTAAATTAATTTTGATATTAAGATAATCACTTTAATATTAAATTGAAAAAAATACTATTATGATAAGTATTAAATTAAATTTATTAAAATAATATTATTTTAGAATAATTAATCTGAAATTAAATAATTCGGTAGAGTCTTGGTAGGAGTGTGATTCATCTACACCTTCAGAGCACCCCAAGTTGGTTCGGTTGTAACCGATTCGATCTGGGTCAATGACGGCCCAATCGGTCCGGTCTTGCCACCAATTGGATCATCAGCCCTGTTTCACATATCAGGCTTGATTCGACCAATTTTTGGGTCTCAGTCTCGATTTTGGGTTCTCGAGTTCAATTATCGATCTTAGGTCCAATTTCAAGTTCAATTACCCATTAGGCCAATTGTCTAACTTGAAAATTAATTTCAAAAATATCATATTTATTTTAGTTAATTTGGTTAATTTAATTTTACTTGATCAAAATTAATTTTTCAAAAAATCATTTAGATTTTTCAAATTTTTTTTTCAAGAAAATTCTTTAATCAAATTCCCTAGTTGAACAATTCTCATGATTGTCTAATTTAATTCCACATCAAATAAATCAACTAAAATAAATTGTTTTAAAGTCGTAGAATTTTCTTTTGTTTTGGGCTCATCTGTTTAGTGGGTTTTGGGCTAGGTTTTGGTTAGTTTGGGTCTGGGGTTATTTGGGAGTTATTTGGGTAGGTTATTTGTTTTGGGTAGGTTATTTGTTTTAGGCCCAAAATTGGGCTTGTACAATCATTTTACAATTAAAACTAACTTCATTTTCCTTAATTTATAATCACTTCATCAGTTTCTTTTTTCTTGAAGAAGAGAACGTGAGCTGAAACAAATATAACAAGAAATAGATAAGAAAACCCGAGTAGCATTATTCTCACCAACCCAGGAAATGTACAGAAAATAAAATTGGTTAAATTCTAATATTAGATCCTGTACTTTGTGAAAGTTGTGAATTTAGTCCCTGTACTTTTATTTGATCAATTTTAATTTTTGTACTTTTCGAATTAGTCACTTGTAATCACTATACTTTTTTAAAATTTGAAATTTTAGTCCTAAACCAAACAATAATAGTTAAATTTGTTTCGTTAAATTTAATTTTTAGTCTTGTAATATGTGTACAGTTGTAAACTTAGTCTATTTCTCTAATTGGATCTTTCTAAGTCCCTATACTTTTTCATTTTGAAATTTTAACCTTGATGCAAATGATAGTCGTTAATCTATTAATTGGATTTTTAGTGACTAATATATAAATATAATAAACCGACATGACACTACACATATGATAATAGATTTGTCACATCAAATTATGAAAATAACATAATTTTACTAAATGAATCTAATAATTATTGTTTGTTGAGAATTGAAATTTTAAAATTTAAAAAGTATATAAACTAAAAATAACCAAATAAAAGTATAGGAATTAAATCCACAACTTTTCAAAGTATAAAGACTAATAGCACAACTTATTTCATCCATTTAATTCTTTAATACAAAAGACATGAAATGCCCATCATGGAACATTTACCCAAACCATTATCATGGAACATTTACCTAACCCATTATCATGGAATATTTACCTAATCCATTATCATGGAACATTTACCTAACCCATTATCAATTTGTACCATGAATTATGGATATCAAGTGCTCATATTGTCTACAACAACATGATGGCTGGCCACTTCATGTAAAATGGGAGGTTTGTCATGCAAATCCTCCTATTTTGCACTCCTATTTATTTGGCCACTTCAATTTAGCCTATAGCATTTTCAAATATTTTCACATAGGTCCTATTTCATAATTTCACCCTATTTTTTCTTAAAGAACAAAAATTAACTAAAATTGTCAGGTTCTATCTTAAGCTTGGGCCTTCTAGAGGCCCACTAACATAATTAAACCCATGCCAACATTCACAGAATTCTCGAAAATTGGGGCGTTACATTTGCTCGAATGGGAATAGACACGATTAAACCCACTGAAGGCCAATTTGAGGAAGTACCGAACCATATTCAACATGATACAAGACATTGGCCTCACTTTAAGGTAAAATTTACACAATCTTTATATTTTTAAAATATAAATTATTTCTAACTTTTATCTCATTACTATTTATTTTAAAGGATTGTATTGGGGCCATAGATGGAACACACATAAAAGCATGCATTTCGCCTTCTTGTCAAATACCTTATATCGGACGGAAAGGTGAACCAGCTCAAAATATTATGGCAGTTTGTGACTTCAACATGTGCTTTATTTTTGCATTTCCTGGTTGGGAAGGAACAGCACATGACAGTAGAATTTTTTTGCAAGCACTTAGAAAACAAGAGTTAAAGTTTCCACACCCTCCACCAGGTTGAACTTTAATTTTTTTAATTAATCTTTACATAAAAAACAATATTAAAATTTTTAATTTATTTTTAAACTTGATATTATGTTTTACTTTTTTATAGGAAAATATTATCTTGTGGATTCAGGATATCCACAAATGGCAGGTTTTCTAGATCCATATAGGGGGGAACGATATCATTTACCTAACTTTCATAGAGGTAATCATCGAGCATCTGGAAAAAAAGAAATTTGTAATCATGCCCATTTTTCGTTACGCTCTGTGATTGAACAAACATTTGGAGTATGGAAAAAAAATGGTCAATATTAAGAGATATTCCAAGCTATTCATTCGACAAGCAAGTTTTAATAGTTATTGCAACAATGGTTTTGCATAATTACATTCGAAGACATGCTTGGTCAAATGATAAAGATTTTAGACAATTTGAGAATATACCCGACATGCGAATCTCTTCAGGCCATTTTGATAAAGGTGAATCGAGTTCTTCTAACAGTGAAAGTGACCTTGAAATTGCAATGTTAAAGGGAAACCATTGTAAATAGTTTAATGAATCAATATTTGTAAAAATAATTTTGTATCATAACCTAATTTCTAGTAATAATGAAACTTGTTATGTCTTATGTTACTATATATTTTTTTATTGAAAATCATTCGTTTAGATACTTCAAAATTTGATCCAAGTATAATGTTACTATTTACGAAAATCATATTTATCATTGTTATAAAAGAATATTTAACTATAAAAAATTAAAAATTATTATCATTTTATCTAATAAATAATTTAAATTGATTATATAATTCATTAAAATATTTATAATAAAATATTGGAAGATAAATTTTAATATTTTATTAAATGAATTTATAAATTCACATATTTTAATAATTTTATATAAGTAAAATAATTTAAAAATTTTTATTATATATCAATTCTAATCTAATGTTCTTAATAGTCATTTTTTATTTTCACCTCACCGCTACAGCTGCGTTTGAATCCAAACACACACTCCACCGCTGTTTCTAATCTCACTGCTACAGTATCCAATCTCACCGCTATAGTAATCAATTTCACCGCCACTGCTGTTTTTAACCTCACCAAAGGTAAACACACCACAAATCCAAACTAAGCTTTAGAGTGACAACACCAATACAGTAAAATGGCTGCTAACCCTGTTCTGCGTGCTAAAACTAAGCATGGCAATCATGATTTTCAGGAAAAAGTAGATAGGGCCTTGCTTCAAGTTAATTATGTACCAGCTCACTTGCAAGTAGCTGATGTTCTGACCCAGCCAGTGTCTGTAGAGTCGTTTGTTTCCTTGAGGGAGAAACTCTGCGTGTTTACTGCAACTCAATTTCTAAACCAGAGAAAAGAAGAAGCAGGGCGAGAATTGTAAAGTCTGTTTTTTTTTTTTGCTTCATTAATTCAGAACTTTGTTTCTTTCAAGCTTCTTAGAAATTCTATGCTTTCTTTGCTGCACCGCCCATTCTCTGTTTCTTAATATGTTGCATTTCTTGGCTTAATCCCGTGTTACACTCACGATCATCACTGGTTTTGCACACTCTCACTTGGACAACCACTTTTGTTAGGCTTGGACAATATACCTCGAATCTCGTTGGTCTCAGGAAGTCATCTGCTACACATTTTTTAGAGAGAAATGCTTCAGCTATATTGGATTAAGATATGGATCATGTCAGTGAGCTTTGATCCTTTTTTTTTTTTAACTTAGGAAGATAATATAATTCCAGTTTCAACCTTGTTATGAATATCCAATAAGGTTTTGGAATTGAAAGATACTCTTTCTACATCCAACTACCTGGAAAACAAAAGAAATTAATTTGGTTGAGATTCATATTGGTGCTACCTTATGAACATCTTCTCTTGCTTTTATTTAAAAAGGCTCTATAGCAACAATGAATACATTTCTCTGTCAAAACAAGCCACTCGATCTTAGACATGAATACAAAGTAAAAAACAGAGATTAAAAATTTGAAAGACGGGGGCTATAAGATTTTCATTTTTCTGGTGATTTGAAAATCCATCGCCATCCCTTGAAACTTTTTCTGCTTTGTTTGATCTCTCTTTCATCCACTGTTATCTGACATGAACTTGCATTTTCAATGGAGCAACCATTTCTCATGCTGCCAAAAGCTGACAAAGCACCCTTAGTCTCTGCTTGAAAACCAAATTTTAAGTCAATGAAGCCTGAATCATCATCCCCACCATTAAAATACCTTTGCACCCGCCTGTTTGCACCACCATCAACTTCCATGAAACCCCCACAACCAGCTTTTCTCGTAGCTTTAATATCTGCTGCACTATCAGAACCGCTTTTCCTCGGTTCTCCTAATTCACTAAGGCCACTTTTCCTTTCACCATCGAAACCCAAACCGCCATTGAAACCAGAACTCCGAGCAGCTGAAATGGAGTTCCTAGCACCTGAAAATTTCGTCAAATCGCCTCTATCTTCCGATCCAAAAAACCCACCACCCCTGAAACTACAAAGAGACCTTGACCTTGATACGCCTGTACAATCAACGACCAACAAATCGCTTTTCTCATCGACTCCACCTTCACTCTTACCACAATCATTACAATCTTTGTCTCTTTTTTTCCCGAACAATCTTCCAAACCCCCAAAACCCTTTCTTTTTCTTGATCTCAGCGCAGCCACTATTGCTTCTCTTGATTAAGAAGATCTCTTCTGATTTGTTTCCAGCACTAGTACTCCTTCTAGGCTTGGCATTCGGAACTTGCTCCTTGTTTTCATTCTCAATCAAGAACGAGACACGCCCAATGCCGGCTGCTTCACCGCCGCGACCAGCGCATGAACAAGACGAGAAACGCTGAACACCACAATCTGAGCAAACCAAATTGATCAAACGATCTCTGAGACAATAAGCACATACACCAGCTGAAGATAGTTGCGGATGTTCCTTACATGGAACATTCGATGAAGTTCTATTATAATCATGGAAAATATCAATGTTGTTGTACACTTCCACTGCTTTCCCTCTTTCATGGCTTATCTTCATCATCAAATTCTCAAAACTTGGAAGGACTGGCTTATAGGAAGAAGTGCTTATCAGACAAATTGAACAGAAAACTCATAAATCTAAAGAAGTATAAAGATCCAAATGCTTTGCTTTGATGGGCATATACAACTCATCAAGGAAGCCAAGCAAGCAATGCTTTTTTTGATAAGGGTAGGATTGTCTAAAGAAATAGAAATTAATGTCCATAGAAGACTTAATACAAATGGTTAATTATTTCATTTGCGGTCCCCTGGACAACTTAACAAATATTATTACAATAAATAGAGATATCTGATAGCTTTGATTTTACCCTGTGGGATACATGGGGTAGAGCTTCATTTAGGTCTTTAGAGTCCCACCTTGAAAGAAAAGTCATTTGAATCATTCATTATATCGTTCAAATCCATCAATCTATTACGTGTTTTTGTCAACTTTCTTTTCCCCTGGATTTTTCTCCATCGTCTTTCTTTTGTATTGACTTTTTTTCCATGTTAAATGCTAACTGACACCCACTCTCTACTCAATGTTTCTTCATTTTTCTTCTATTATTGGATTGATAGAAAGTTAACTTGCTCCACCTTCTTTTGCAACTCTGCCACGATTCATGAAACCCACCTTATCTTATTTGCTATCTCTTTTTTTTTTTTCATTTTCTCGTATTTATGTTTAATGTTTGTGTCGGAGGTATATTTTGGTATACCAGCTTTCAACACATTTATTGATTTTGTCAACATATAGTCTTTTGTTGTTGTAAAAATTATATCATTCTCTTAAAATTGAATTTTCTTTTTAAACCCGAAATACATTTATCAAACATTTTGTAAAGCCCAAAATCTGCCCGGGCCCATACCAGCAAACCCCCCCACTTGCCCACTTGCGCCGTTGCCCCATGTGCGCAACTATTCAACCTCGCACGCCTCTGCTCCGCGCCAGCCTCCACGCATGCCCATCACTGTCTGCACCCCATGCCTCTGTCACCTCCATCGTGCCCATCCCATGCAAAGAGACAAAACAGAAACAATAGGAAATTAGATGAAAATGGGTTATAAAAACCCGAATCAAAAATTGTATGGGGGGCTTTTTTTTTTTTTCTTTCTTCTTCTTTTCTACTTTGTAAACACTAAAGAGAAATTTACAGTCTTCAATAAACAGATAGCAGTGATTGTTAAAAACAAAAAGAAAAAACAAAAGGTTGTATTTTTTTCTTTGTTCCTTTCGATTTTTACATACATATACATATATTTCTTTATTTTCTATCTATTTAACATAAAAATATACAACAAATAAAAAAAAACAAAAAATAAATTTTTTACCTTTTCCGGCCACCGCGTGCGGTGGCCGGCGCCGGCGCCGACGAGCCTCCGGTGGCCGTCCGGTGACCGGCCCCCTGGCCGGATTTTCCCTTCCCCCCTCCCTTCTCTCTTCCTTCTCTCTTCCCTCTCTCTTCTTTTTTTTCTTTCCCTCTCCCCAAATGATTTTTTTTTGGTTAGTTTAGGCCTTATATAGCCCTCCAAAACGACGTCGTTTTGGGGGCTACACTTAAGCCCCAAAACGACGTCGTTTTGGCCATACCCGACCCATCCGACCCGACCCGCTAGAGGATCCGCGTGTTTTCGTTTGAATGGGATATTTATGCGCGCAGTCCTTCCGCTTTTCTGATGCTTCACAATTAAGTTTCTTATGGCTTTTAATTTGGCCCTATAATTTCTCGCGCTTTTCGATTTAGTCCCCGCCAATGTGCTGCGTTTTAATGGAAAGGAATAATTGTTGTTTCGGTCCCCCAACGTTT
This sequence comes from Gossypium hirsutum, assembly GCF_007990345.1. Taxonomy (NCBI): domain Eukaryota; kingdom Viridiplantae; phylum Streptophyta; class Magnoliopsida; order Malvales; family Malvaceae; genus Gossypium; species Gossypium hirsutum. The sequence continues at coordinate 93,663,644 of NC_053435.1, read as the reverse complement.
CACGCGCGTACAATTAAGTCCCTTTTCTTTGTTTTCATTTCAAATTGGCCCCACAACTTTGTTTTTAATTCAATTTTAGTCATTTTTTCGTTTATTTTTATATCTTTATTAAATATCCTTGTTATTTTTATATTATTAGTATTATTAGTATTAGTATTACTATTATGTATTAGTATATATTTTTATTATGTACGTGTATACATATATATATTTTCATATTTAATATTTTTATTTCATTTTATTCTAATATTTTATTAATCTTATGTTTGTTTCTTTTATATTCCAATGTTATCATTATTATTATTATTATTATTATTTTATTAGTTTATGCTTTGTTATATATTTATATATTTATAATACGTATATATACTTGACATATTTGTATATACCTCGGTAATATTATTACTAGTTTTTAATATACGCATATATTACCTAAATATTTTAGTATTATGTATATTCTTCATGTATTATATATGTGTTCTTAATACTATACTTTATTTGTGTCATGTTTCTTATGTCGTATTATTATATTTTAATATTATATTATATAATTATATATACATATATCTTTTATATATATTATCATTGTATATATTTTAATATTATTAGTTATATTTTACACTATTATATATATTTTCTAGTATTATATTGTATATACTGTCGTTTATATATATGTGTGTATGTATTTATGTAGGGTAGAAAATAGTTTTATTATCATTCTTATCATTTCTAAGGTATGCATATACTATATATGTTCTATGTATGTTATATGGATTTTTAATATCGCTAAATATATATGTCATCATCTTATATATTATTTATATTAAAATATTTTAATATTCATAATTTCAAATTGTTGATACATTTTTATAATATATTTACGTACATACTTTTCATTTATTATAAATATACTTTTTTATATTTTTATATCTCATATTTTTATGTATACATAGGTATAAGCATAAATACATACATCTTAATTCATATATATGTATATATACGTACTTATACATACTTAAATATATTTTTCATATTTCATAATTCTTATATACTTACATATATTTATGCATATTTTACATCATAGACATACTTATATATATTCTTTATATTCTTAAAAATGCTTTTTGTATATTTCACATATTTTATAATTCACATACATATATTTTATATTATCACAATTTGTAAATATATATAAACACATTTACATTTTTATTTTTATAATACTTACCGATTTTATATACATGTATATATTTATCTATGTTTCATATTCTATAATTTATATGCATTTCTTATTTTATGGCTTTAAATTATACATGCATATACATTTTTACATAAGTGTATTTATTGTCATCATTGTTATTTGGTGTTTGTTTATTTATTCGTGTACACTTGTGCCTTTTTTAAATGTTAGTTCTATTTATTTATTTGTATGCTTTGTTTATGTAATCGCCTCGTCATTTCATTTTGCCTATTGCATTGTTGTTACTCACTTTACTTTGCTCACCTTGTCGTATTCGTTATTGTTTTGTCAAGCATTGACACTAAACACCAAAAGGAAAATTTTTCTAAATAAGGCAATATTTCGCGTTCGGAAACTCGAGAAAACGTGCCCTAATGTGCTGGGTTTCGATTTCTCGTTTGACTAAATAGCCAAATATCCTCTTAAAGCTTCAAAGTATGGTTTCATTAAACTATAAGGTGATCTTGGTTTCGATGGTTTAGAGTATCGTGTCCTAACGTGCTGGATGTGATATTCCTTCGGAACAAGAGAATCTTATGTTTCAATTCACGATATCAGATTTTCTTTTAAGGATCGTATTTTTTAAAACTCTTCAAATTTTCAATTTTCGACACTAAGACACTAATTAATCAACTAGGTACCAATTTTGGGCGTATCGAGGGTGTTAATCCTTCCTCGTGCGTAACCGGCTCCCGAACTCATTTTTCTGAATTTCGTAGACCAAAATCGTTGTTTTAATAAAATTAAATCATTTATTAAAAACAACCACTTTTTGAGGTGACCCGATCACACCTCGTCAAAAAAGGATTGGTGGCGACTCCCGTTTTCATTCTTTTTTAAATCCAAGTCGACCCCGTTTTCATCCAAAAAATGGTGTCAACACATTTATGAAAGGATACAAAATAATGGTTAGTTTAACTTTACTTCTGAAAAATATTTTAGAAATGTGATTTTGATAGTACATGGTTAGACGCATCTTTTGGTAGTGCCTCTACTGCAGTTTCTTGTGTATTTGTTGTTAGCTTGTGATTATACTTTACATTATTTTAATATCTTTTGATAAGCCTTATGGGGAGTTGTTAATTTTTGTAAGGTTAATTGGGGTGTGTGGTTATAACAAGTCGGGGTTATTTATTGGGACTACAATTACTTCTTATGTAAGAGTAGATTAGGCTTTGGCCTATAGGTTTTTGGATCGATTGTGGAATAAACTATTCACTATGTTATTGGAAAATCGAGTTTGGAAAACGTAACGAAAAATAAATTTAAGGGGAAAACTACAGCTTAAAATTTTTTTTCCAAAACTAAAACTTGGTTATGATATCTAAAGTACGACTAAGTAGTTTTCACCGCTATCCTCAAGCTCATGTATACCGAATGTAGGCTCGCTTCGAATCAGAAATTTTTTTACAAAATTACCAGTGAGGTAATTTCGCAATTTCTCTAAATTTTTTAGTCAAGTTGTAAATAAGAAAAATATCTCTAGAAATCTTCTGAAATAATTTCTTCAGCAAATTTTCTCGTTCAACTATGATTAAACTTAATAACTTTAATATTAAATTAATATAATACTTATCAAGATAAATATTAGGTTAAATTTAATATAAAATCTTATTAAATTAATAGAATATTTATCTACAAGATAAATATTAAATTAATTTTGATATTAAGATAATCACTTTAATATTAAATTGAAAAAAATACTATTATGATAAGTATTAAATTAAATTTATTAAAATAATATTATTTTTAGAATAATTAATCTGAAATTAAATAATTCGGTAGAGTCTTGGTAGGAGTGTGATTCATCTACACCTTCAGAGCACCCCAAGTTGGTTCGGTTGTAACCGATTCGATCTGGGTCAATGACGGCCCAATCGGTCCGGTCTTGCCACCAATTGGATCATCAGCCCTGTTTCACATATCAGGCTTGATTCGACCAATTTTTGGGTCTCAGTCTCGATTTTGGGTTCTCGAGTTCAATTATCGATCTTAGGTCCAATTTCAAGTTCAATTACCCATTAGGCCAATTGTCTAACTTGAAAATTAATTTTCAAAAATATCATATTTATTTTAGTTAATTTGGTTAATTTAATTTTACTTGATCAAAATTAATTTTTCAAAAAATCATTTAGATTTTTCAAATTTTTTTTTCAAGAAAATTCTTTAATCAAATTCCCTAGTTGAACAATTCTCATGATTGTCTAATTTAATTCCACATCAAATAAATCAACTAAAATAAATTGTTTTAAAGTCGTAGAATTTTCTTTTGATTCAAATGCAGTCCGATCAAGCATTTATTGAGCTAACGAAGGGACCAATCGTACACATACAATTAGACTCAAGTTATTGCAATTATGTTCAGAAGTATCGTTCCGATAATTCGCAATTCACTTAATCGTGGAGTTAGTCCACAAAAAGTACCATGATTGAAAACTCCTTATTATGTACTCTTTACGAAAGCAATTGTAACACCCCTAACCCGTATCCGTCGCCAAAATAGGGTTATAGAGTATTACCAGGTTTACAGATAAATTGAGCCAAAATTACTATTCACATTCGATAATAATCAATAGTCCCTTAAATGGACCCTCGAACCCAATATGAACAGTAAAAATGATTCGGAACTAAATCGGAAACCCTAAGAATTTTTCGCGAATTTACAAAATTTTCCTTATACACAATGCCTACACGCCTGCGTGGTCTAAAGGCACGCCCATGTGATTAGTCCATATGAATCACACGACCGTGTCCCTAACCCGTGTAACTCTCTGACTTATAAGGCATGAGGAAATTTAGGTCACACAGTCAAATCACACGCCCGTGTGCTAGGCCGTATGGATTTAATTTTCATAAATTAGGTGCAGTTTTCACACGGCCATGTAACACGCCCGTGTCCTAGGCCGTATGGTTAATTTAATTTTCATAAATTAGGTGCAGTTTTCACACAGCCATGTAACACGCCCGTGTCCAAGGCCGTGTCACCCACATGGCTGAGACACACGCCCTTGTCTTGCTCGTATGCTCAATTCTGAGCATTTTGTTTCTTATTTTTAAGGTGTAGGGGACACACGGCCAAATCACATGCCCATATGCCCGTGTGGACAAAAATAGGCCATTTTAAGACCACTTTTCTCACCCTTTACACAATAAACCTGCATATGATACTTTCACATACCAAAATACACCAATCAAGCAGCCAACACAAGTTTTAATACAAGTTTTAGACCTATATTTTGTAACACAACTCATTTGCATAAACTTACCATATAATCTCATTCATTGTCTACTTTTAAATTCTATTTAACATGTATATATACTAACACATATGTGTATGAGCCATTCAAGACCATATTACAATATCATTTTCTTTTCATTCAAACCTATACATGCCATATAAACCAAAAATTGTACTATAAAATCTACCGGTAAAATCTGGATAGTGTACTCTGAGGTGTTGATCTGATCCTCTGAACTCACGTCAATTTACACAGAACATTAACACACATAAGTAAGCTTATGAAAGCTTAGTAAGCTCATAGGCTTAAAACTTAAATATTACCGAATTACAATAACAATTCAATAACAAGTTTTCACTAAAGTTTCCTATCATATACAATTTCAAATGATGAATTCACTGGATTGAGCTCAATATCAATAACTAACTAAATCTTAACACTTGATTTCAAGTAACACTTACCATTACTTGTCAAATTAGGGAACGTCTTACAGAATTGAGTACGTTATTAGCTTGATGCCATATTCCACTTTGGTTTTGCACACATTTTACCATGGCTTTGCCACGCACTTAATCACGTTGCCATAGCCTAACTATGGTCTTACACTTGCACACATATATAACTGTTATGATTCAATCATGGTCTTACGTTCACTTTCACTGTGCCATAGCTCCGCTATGATCTCAAATTTCACACTTTTTCTATGATTTAACCATGATCTTATCCATCAATTCATCACTGAGCACTGAATGAATGTACTCAGTCCTGCGTTACCCTTAATTCGAACTTTCAATTCGATTTTCACATTATTACAATTATCATAATTCAATAGAAAAAATACAAATTAAAAATATTGTATCATTCACAAAATTAATAATTGAACATAAAAATTCAGCCATATGAACTTACCTAGGCTAATTTATGAAAGTTGTAGAAATTCAGGGATTAATAAAAAAAATTCTCTTTTCCTTGTTTATCTTTGATTCTTGATCTATAATATAAAATTTTCCATTCATTAGCATCTAACTCAATTCTAATTCACTTCACAATCTATACCCTTCAAATTTTGAAATTACAATTTTACCCTAAAATTTATAGTTTTTACAATTTAGTCCCTGCCCAATTAACCCATCAATTGAGCTAATTTTTATCAATCAACACTTTATTCCATCATTATAAACTACCACACAACCTTTGGTATTCAAAATTTCAGCACAAACCCTAATTCTTAACTTTTTCACAATTAGGTCCTAAAAATTAATTTCTATTGAAATCACTTAATAAAATCATCCCATAGCAAAATTAAAGCTTCAAATCCGTATTTATTCATCATAAAATACCAGCACTCAACCATGGTAACTTTCAATTTCACTCATAGAATCAAAAAACTAATGAATTCAATAAGTGGACCTAATTGTAAAAGTCACAAAAACATAAAAATTACAAAGAAAAATAAATAATTGAACTCAAATGGTGCAAAAATATAAAAAACCAGCTTATAAGGTCTGCTATGGCGTTTTTAGCTGAAGAAAAATGATGAAATCTCTAGATTTTTTAATTAAATCCTTTTTAACTAATGAATTTTAGGTTATTTCCAATTTTGCCCCTTGTTCACATTATTTTCTTACTTATTTCATGCCCCAAACCGTCCAGCCCATTTAATTTGGGTCTAATTGCTTTTTAAATCCCTCCTTATTAGACATTTAAGTTATTTAATCACTTTAACATGTTTTTCACCTTTTACAATTTAGTCTTTTTTAATTAATTAACTATCAAAACATTAAAATTTTCTTACGAAACTTTAGTACTAACTTAATAAAACTACATAAAGATTTATAAAAATTTTTATGGTTTTGTCTTATAAATTCGAGGTCTCGATACCTCATTTTTTTTACTCATTTGACCTAATAAATTCTTTTAATTCACAAAATTCACTAATTCAAGAATATTTCTAATGTCACACTTGACTAATAAGTATTAATTTACTAAAATTTTAAACTTACTCGTCGGATGTAGTGATCTCGAATCACTATTTCCGATACCACTGAAAATTAGGCTATTACAGCAATTCATCCAATTACTTTGTCCAATGACCTCGTCATGTGTGTGTTACCCTCATATGATATTCATCATTCCTTTTGAGTTAAATCCATTCACTCAATACAATCCTATTTTATCTCATTGTCACCATTGTGTCTTCTTAATGATTAATATGATCACTATCAATAAATAATGTGATAAATTGCTTTTTCGAGAATAAGCAACCTGTGACCACGTTCCATATTTATCAATCCATACAATGCTAACGAAAGGATGTCGTTAACTTTTTAATCGAGCTATGAATTCCATTGTTGCTAGTAAAGCCATGCCATATACAAGTTATGTTACCGGCTATGGACTTGATCCTCTTTACATCACAAGCCTCCACTTATGTCAAAGAACACGAGTTAATAAGCATGGTCAGTGACTAACTCAAATTCTAGGCAAATCACACCATGAATGTTACAAGTGAATTAATTCAAAAACGAATTCAAAATCAATTCAACTTGGGTCTAGTCTAATGTATCATTTTTCCAATGAGAACATCTATGTCTCTATCATCCATCTTTTATTTTTTTCTAATGTAATTATTATTTGAATGTGACTCGATATTTTCTTATTGAAAAATCATTAAGATATTTCTAACTTATGAATATTAATAATGCCCAAGTGTTGGATGTTATTTATAGTGTTAAATTTTAATTTAAATTGGTGTATAATTATAACTAATTAAGTGATAATTAATTTAAAATCATCATTGTAATTTAATATAAATAAAAACTCGTACTCAAAATTTCTAATATTAATTGATGAGTAATTATGTATTACTTAATTTAATAACTTTTAAAAAAATAATATTAATATGATTTCATTTGTTAATAATAATTAATAATAATTATTGTTAATGTTATGGTCTAGCCTAGCTCACACAGCATGAGTTGTGACGTGAGAACATAAATTGAAATTATATTTTTGAGCCCACAAATCCTTGAAGTTTTGTTTCATTTAAATGCACATTTAAATGTTTTAACTCATGTCACAATCCAAATATGAGTGCACTATGCAAATAAATTGATATCTATTATGGTAAGTGATAAACATATTAATTTACATGATTCTTGTGTTTAATTTGGCTTATTTTTGAATTAATCCCTGCTTAATTGGTGTTTTTATGATTTAATCTTGTCAGGGATGCAATTGGTCAAAAACGAGTAAAAAGGGGCCAAATTGAAAGACAAATCGTTGAGTTGGGCCAAATCATAAAGATGGGAAGACTAAGGATTTAACATCAATTTTGACTTTGTAAAAAACTAAAAATAGAAGATATTATTTTATTTTATTTAGTTTTATTATTTATTATTTATTTTTATTTTATTAATTTAGCTTTAGCCTATTTTTAATAAACCCTATGTATATAAATAGGGGCTTTTAGTTCTTAGAAAAATCATCTCTTGTCTTTGTATTCCTACTTCTATTTGGAATAGAAAAACTCTCCTTTTCCCTTTTCAAATTGGAGTTTAGCATTCTGCCACATTTTCATTTGGTTTTGTTTCTTTTGTCAAATCGGGCTAATTGCCTTCCAAGTACTTTTCTTTTCCAATTTCCATCACATTTCATATAAATCCATCATCTTCCACAACTTTCAAGCATGAATAAATTCATGCTCCACTAAATTCTATCTTAGCTTTAGACCGGTGTTCTTTCGGTCGAGGACCCTGAGATTGGTACCCGTGCTTAAAATCCTTCCAATCGGTATTCACCTTTTTCCTAAGTATCGGGATTGACAACTCATCCCTTAAGGATAATTTGATTTCAAGTCAAAACGAGCTCGTTGGGTTAGAGTCATGTTTTCTGACAATTGGAGAAACGAATCGGCCGTGCTGTATTTGGATCCCCAAGAACAAATCAAGGAAGAGGTGATCGGGCTTAAACGACCCACGCGGTTGAGGCCGTTAATTCGAGTTGGGTTCTTCAGAACGCAAGGCTACCGAAATCTTAAATCGGGAACACGTGTATCTCGGTTAGATAATCGGTAAGGTTTGGTTTGCAGGTCGTATCGAGACCAGCTACGAGAGGAAGAATTGGTGGTTAGGACGTTCTTAACCACTATAACCAACTTATCACTTGAAGGAGAAGATCAATTTTTGAGGATCGATTCTCAACACGGAATTTACCGAGTCTAAGGCTAAGGCTCATTACATTTGATTGCAAATCCCAATTTAATTTCTGAGTTATTTAATTATTTATCTTAGCAGTTTTGATTATTTAATTTCTAATCAATTTCAAAATCTCCCGCTTTACTTATTTATTTGCTTATTTTTCAGTTGGTACATTTTGAGTCGTGGGCACGACTTTAGCCACAACATTCTGTTTATAAGCCAAACTCGAAAGTTGATTAGAGTACCAATCCCTGTGGACTCGACCCTACTACCACTCTACTACTAATTAGAGCTATTTTGTAGGAATTATTTTTGGTGGATTCGACGCCCATCAAATTTTGGCGCCGTTGCCGGGGATTAGAGATATTTTTTAACTTTTGTTTGTCTACCTTATGACCAGATCAGAATCGGGAAATCTAGAGTTTGAGCCAGAAATTGAGAAATTGGCCCGACAACTACGGAAAGAATCCATATGACATGGTAACAGGCCAAATCCCGGATTTGAAACTATATCTTACACCGAAAAAATTTTTGACGAACCAGACGAGATGGCTGAACAAACTATACTCCAGCTCGCGGTGGCACCGGATGAACAACAACCCTTATGCATAACCTATTCGGCAGAAGGAACGGCGTTCGAGCTAAAGTCGGGTTTGATCCATCTACTACCCACTTTTCGTGAACTACAAAACGAAAATCCGCATACCCACCTTAAGGAGTTCCATATGGTGTGCACAAGCATGAAACCTCAGAGAGTAACAGAAGACCAAATCAAACTTCGTGCTTTTCCATTTTCATTAGCCGACTCTGCTAGAGAGTGGCTATTTTATTTACCTCCGGGATCTGTCAACACATGGTTTGACATGTCTCGTTTGTTTCTTGACAAGTTCTTCCCTGCAGCCCGAGCGGCCGAACTAAGGAGGGATATCGTAGGAATCCGTCAGAAGGATACTAAATCGCTCTACGATTACTGGGAGCGATATAAAAAGTTGTGTGGAAGCTGCCCACAACATGGATTGACTGAGTAGTAACTATTGCAGTTTTTTTATGAGGGTTTACTCCCGATGGAAATGAAAATGATAGATGCTACAAGTGGGGGGGGCGCTTGTTAACATGACACCTCCAAGAGCGAGAGAGTTGATTTCAACCATGGCTGCTAACTCTCAACAATTCCAACCGGTTACAAAACCCACTAGACGGGTTCATGGGTTAAATTCTTTGTCTCTGGAAGATAAGATTGATAAGCTGACTAATGTTGTTCAAACTTTACTTTTAGATAAAACAGGCCCAGTACGGTTATGCGGAATTTGCACCAAGCCAGACCACCCTATGGACTCATGTCCGATTTTACAGGAGGATTCAGCAGAACAAGCGAATGCTATCGGGAACTTTCTAGGACCGCCCCAAAGACTGTATGACCCCTACTCGAACTCGTGATTCAATCAACCGTTCTAACAAAGGCCGCTGCAGAATTAACAGATACCACGCCCGAAGTTATCTTTGGAGGCCATAGTGGAAAGGTTAGCCAACGGTACTGAAAAATTCCAAAAAAAAACTGACATGCATTTGCAGGAGTTAGACAAGCAAGTAAGAAAACTCGCGCTCACGGTTAGCCGTTTAGAGTCCCAAGGTAAGCTGCCATCCCAGACTGAGCCAAATCCACGACACAATGCAAGCGCTATGACGCTAAGGAGTGGGAAGGTTTTGGAGCCCGTACTTGACATAAGTCGCAGCCATGACACTAGTCGCGTCCATGACGCAAGTCAAGATAGGGAGAAACTTGACACAAAGGCTCCAGTAGAGTCGGCACCACAAAAGTCATTTGCAGCACCACCTCTGTTTCCTGGACGACTTGTCCAATGTAAGAAGGAGCGAGACGAAAAGGAGATCCTTGACACCTTCCGGAAGGTGGAAATCAACATACCTCTTCTCGATACAATTAAGCAGATCCCACGATACGAAAAATTCCTAAAAGATTTATGCACGAGTAAAAGGAAACTTCTGGGAAATGAAAAGGTAAGTGTCGGAGAGAATGTCTCCGCCGTTCTGCAACAAAAAATACCGCCCAAATGTAAGGACCAAGATATGTTTTTCATATCTTGTAAAATAGGTAGTGTTGGTATTAAAAAAGCAATGTGTGGCTTAGGCCCATCAATTAATGTTATGCCTTTGTTAATTTATAAACTACTTAACGCGGGTCCTTTAAAGGAAACAGGTGTGATAATCCAGCTTGCAGATAGATCTGTGGTACATCCAGAGGAGTATTAGAGGACATTCTTGTCAAGGTAAACGAGCTAATATTTTCTGCAGACTTCTACATCATCGACATGGAGGATGACAATTCGGCCAATGCATCAGACATACTTCTCGAAAGACCATTTTAAGTACTGCACAAACGAAGATTGACGTAAGAAGTGGGATACTCACTATGGAGTTCGATGGGGAAGTAGTAAAATTCAATGTCTACAAGGCCATGAACCGTCCTAGCATGATTTCTAATGTTTCTAATATTGATATTATTGATCATTTAACTAAGTTACATTAGGAATATCATAATAAGGATGAATTACAAGCTGTCATTTGAAGAAGTTTGGACTTTGATGCCATTAAGGAACTTGAGGAGTGGATAACCATTGAAGATTCTGTTCACGAAACAGTAGCTCATATGGAGGCATCACAACTACGGAAAGCTTCAGGCTAAACCTTTGAATTATCTCCCTCACAGACTAAGCTTGTACCATCTATTTTACAGGCTTCGGAGTTGGAACTCAAACCACTCCCAAGCCACTTGAAGTATGCTTTTCTCGGTGATGGAAATACACTACCAATGATAATCTAGAGTAAACTCTCGAAGATAGAAGAAAAAAACTTGGTACGAGTCTAGACTATAA
>NC_053435.1:93596862-93651575 GCF_007990345.1 Gossypium hirsutum | reverse complement strand
CATGCATAACCTATTCGGCAGAAGGAACGGCGTTCGAGCTAAAGTCGGGTTTGATCCATCTACTACCCACTTTTCGTGAACTACAAAACGAAAATCCGCATACCCACCTTAAGGAGTTCCATATGGTGTGCACAAGCATGAAACCTCAGAGAGTAACAGAAGACCAAATCAAACTTCGTGCTTTTCCATTTTCATTAGCCGACTCTGCTAGAGAGTGGCTATTTTATTTACCTCCGGGATCTGTCAACACATGGTTTGACATGTCTCGTTTGTTTCTTGACAAGTTCTTCCCTGCAGCCCGAGCGGCCGAACTAAGGAGGGATATCGTAGGAATCCGTCAGAAGGATACTAAATCGCTCTACGATTACTGGGAGCGATATAAAAAGTTGTGTGGAAGCTGCCCACAACATGGATTGACTGAGTAGTAACTATTGCAGTTTTTTTATGAGGGTTTACTCCCGATGGAAATGAAAATGATAGATGCTACAAGTGGGGGGGGCGCTTGTTAACATGACACCTCCAAGAGCGAGAGAGTTGATTTCAACCATGGCTGCTAACTCTCAACAATTCCAACCGGTTACAAAACCCACTAGACGGGTTCATGGGTTAAATTCTTTGTCTCTGGAAGATAAGATTGATAAGCTGACTAATGTTGTTCAAACTTTACTTTTAGATAAAACAGGCCCAGTACGGTTATGCGGAATTTGCACCAAGCCAGACCACCCTATGGACTCATGTCCGATTTTACAGGAGGATTCAGCAGAACAAGCGAATGCTATCGGGAACTTTCTAGGACCGCCCCAAAGACTGTATGACCCCTACTCGAACTCGTGATTCAATCAACCGTTCTAACAAAGGCCGCTGCAGAATTAACAGATACCACGCCCGAAGTTATCTTTGGAGGCCATAGTGGAAAGGTTAGCCAACGGTACTGAAAAATTCCAAAAAAAAACTGACATGCATTTGCAGGAGTTAGACAAGCAAGTAAGAAAACTCGCGCTCACGGTTAGCCGTTTAGAGTCCCAAGGTAAGCTGCCATCCCAGACTGAGCCAAATCCACGACACAATGCAAGCGCTATGACGCTAAGGAGTGGGAAGGTTTTGGAGCCCGTACTTGACATAAGTCGCAGCCATGACACTAGTCGCGTCCATGACGCAAGTCAAGATAGGGAGAAACTTGACACAAAGGCTCCAGTAGAGTCGGCACCACAAAAGTCATTTGCAGCACCACCTCTGTTTCCTGGACGACTTGTCCAATGTAAGAAGGAGCGAGACGAAAAGGAGATCCTTGACACCTTCCGGAAGGTGGAAATCAACATACCTCTTCTCGATACAATTAAGCAGATCCCACGATACGAAAAATTCCTAAAAGATTTATGCACGAGTAAAAGGAAACTTCTGGGAAATGAAAAGGTAAGTGTCGGAGAGAATGTCTCCGCCGTTCTGCAACAAAAAATACCGCCCAAATGTAAGGACCAAGATATGTTTTTCATATCTTGTAAAATAGGTAGTGTTGGTATTAAAAAAGCAATGTGTGGCTTAGGCCCATCAATTAATGTTATGCCTTTGTTAATTTATAAACTACTTAACGCGGGTCCTTTAAAGGAAACAGGTGTGATAATCCAGCTTGCAGATAGATCTGTGGTACATCCAGAGGGAGTATTAGAGGACATTCTTGTCAAGGTAAACGAGCTAATATTTTCTGCAGACTTCTACATCATCGACATGGAGGATGACAATTCGGCCAATGCATCAGACATACTTCTCGAAAGACCATTTTTAAGTACTGCACAAACGAAGATTGACGTAAGAAGTGGGATACTCACTATGGAGTTCGATGGGGAAGTAGTAAAATTCAATGTCTACAAGGCCATGAACCGTCCTAGCATGATTTCTAATGTTTCTAATATTGATATTATTGATCATTTAACTAAGTTACATTAGGAATATCATAATAAGGATGAATTACAAGCTGTCATTTGAAGAAGTTTGGACTTTGATGCCATTAAGGAACTTGAGGAGTGGATAACCATTGAAGATTCTGTTCACGAAACAGTAGCTCATATGGAGGCATCACAACTACGGAAAGCTTCAGGCTAAACCTTTGAATTATCTCCCTCACAGACTAAGCTTGTACCATCTATTTTACAGGCTTCGGAGTTGGAACTCAAACCACTCCCAAGCCACTTGAAGTATGCTTTTCTCGGTGATGGAAATACACTACCAATGATAATCTAGAGTAAACTCTCGAAGATAGAAGAAAAAAACTTGGTACGAGTCCTTAGAGACTATAAAGAGGTAATTGGGTGGACAATAGCTGACATCAAGGGATTGAGTCCATCGACTTGTATGCACAAAATTTGGGTTTTTGATAATGCTGTTCCCAAAAGAGAGGCTCAAAGGCGTCTCAACCCGCCTATGATGGAAGTGGTAAGAAAAGAAGTCCAAAAGCTACTTGACACTGGGATGATCTATCCCATTTCCGATAGTAGTTGGGTTAGCCCAGTCCACGTAGTACCAAAAAGGACTGGTGTGACCGTAATTGAGAATTCAACAGGCAAAATGGTTCCCACTCGGGTTCAAAACGGGTGGAGAGTCTGCATCGATTACAGGAAGTTAAATTTCTTAACTCAGAAAGATCACTTTCCACTACCTTTTATTGACCAGATGTTAGAACGTTTAGCTGGAAAGCTCACTATTGTTGTCTTGATGGTTACTCAGGGTTTTTCCAGATTCCAGTGGCACCGGAGGATCAGGAGAAGACGACGTTTAGGTGCTCATTTGGCACATTCTGTAACACCCCTAACCCGTCTCCGTCGCCGAATCAGGGTTACGAGGCATTACGAAACCAAGCTCACATAAACATAACTTTAATATCTAATTCCAAATGCAAGTCCAATTCATGAACATATATAATCAAATTCAAGCATGGAAGTTAAACTCTTTTCGCATTGCTATTTACACAATAGGATTCAAAATTATCCAAAACATTATCAAGCCTATACATGCCATAAGATCGAGTTCAAATATTTAACAAAATACCAAAAGAAGTCGATAGTGTGATGGGCGGTGCTGATGATCCCCGAGCTCGTAACGCGTCTCAAAAAAAAATCTATAAAAACGAATGAACGAAAGCAAACAAAGTAAGCTTTTATAGCTTAGTAAGTCTACAGCATATCTATAATACATATAAAAGAATCATATAATTCTTTAAGTAAATTTATTGAAATTACAATGATCAAATATGATTACTAATCAAACACTACTTTATTGAGTCATTTTGTTTAAGTCAAAAAGGATGTATATTTATCTAATACACATAAACGGACAAATGTATATACATTATATGCATATAATCAAGTTACTAGCATAATCCTTAACAGCATATACTGATTTCTAGAGTACTTATTGTTCGCACTTCATCTAATCCATTTAAATACAACTATTCAACTACATATATCAAAAGCCAAATTTTTATGCTTATCATCCATAAATGCCGAGTGCACATATGCACCTATACCCATCTATGCCGAATGCATAGATACATACATTTATTTTCACCTATGCCGAATGCATACACATAAATATATCCACCTATGCCGAATGCAACATATATATATATACATATCTATCAATTGCTTAGACCAAATATATGTATATATATATGCTCATCAAGTTAATATGACTAAAATCATGTGATTGAACATTTATGTATACATCGATTTCATGTAATCAAAATCATAGAGGTATCAATTGTATATTATCACATGCTTTAAACGGATTCACCGGCATTTAGCCTGCTAGGTTTTAAAACCTGATTCAATACACCGGCTCTTAGCCTGCTAGACTTATAGTCCGAAATGTGTCACCGGCATTAAGCCTGCTAGACTTATAGTCTGAAATGTGTCACCGGCATTAAGCCTGCTAGACTTATAGTCTGAAATGTGTCACCGGCATTAAGCCTGCTAGACTTATAGTCTGAATAATTTCACCGGCATTAAGCCTGCTAGACGTAAAGTCTGAATTATGTCACTAACGATAAACCGAATGATACTGAGCTTTAACAAAAGAATCTCAATTCATAGGAGTTGTATATCATAATGGTATATAGAATTCACATAAAAATTCAGCTCAATAATTTATAAACTATATCCTTAACCCACATCGGTATAAAAAGTTCAGTCATCAAATTCAACTCAATATCTAAATTATACATCCGAATATATATATATATAACTTAACACATTGAAGCATACTATTAATATCGTACTTTCGAACACATTAAGATAATCCAAGCTAATAATTTCATCTCTTCAACCCCGTTCAAGAACCTTTACAAGAACATACATACCTAATCGAATCTCCCTTTTTCATATATAAGTTTCATACTTAAATTTATCACAAGAACATATACATGCATAGTTGCATAGTCGAACCCCTTATAAACTTGTATAAATGGCATACCTAAGTTCAATACGAGAACATATAGATGTAGATTTGCATAATATATATAATTCACTCATACTTTTAATTATTTCAACTATCATATTTTTAATTATAATTCATCCAAAAACAGCTCATATACTTATTTATATACTGATTTTATGACATTAATTAGCTAATAGACTTACCTCGGATATCAGCAAACACGATCGACTATTCGATTATCTTCGACTTCCCCTGATCCAAATTCGTTTTCTTCGTTCCTTGATCTAAACATAGTCAAATTTAACCTTTTTATTCATCAAAACATTCATTTGAGTCCAACAATACATAAATGGGAAAATTACCATTTTGCCCCTAACATTTTGCACTTTTTGCAATTTAGTCCTTTTTGCACAAAACACAAAATACACAAAATTTGCCCATAACACACAAGGGCCGAATATTCATGGTTCTCATACAAGTCCACACATTGCATTTATTTCACATTTTAGTCCCTCAAAAATTTATTTTCACAATTTAGCCCTAAATACTCAAATTCATCAAAAATACCAATACAAAACATGTTAATCTAAGACATATCTTCCATTATTCATCATCAAACATCCCAAAACACAAATATTCATCAATGGCATAATTCAAAATATTCATCAATTCACAAAATTAAGACATGGGTTTTGAAGTATTCAAAGCAACGATCTCAAAAACGTAAAAATCATCAAAAACCGAACAAAAACTAACCTTGAATTAAGCTTCAAAAGATGGCCGAACCTAGCTTAGGTTTCTTTCTTTTTCTTTTCTCTAGTTTCGGTCAAAATAAGATGAAAAATGTGGCTTTTAATTTGTTTGTCTTTTAATATATTAACATTATAATATAATATATTATTATAACCTTTATACATAATATAAAAACTATAATTTATAAGCATAATGCGATCCACTATCTTGAATAATGGCCTAATTTCCTATTAAGGACTTCACATTATAAAGACATTAGCAAGTTAGCACTTTACACATTAATTAGTCAATTTCACATTTTATGTGATTAAGTCCTTTTATTAAATTAAGCACACAAACAATAAAATTAATTCACGAAATTTTCACACATGTAAATTAACATATAATAAACACATGAAATAATATTAAAATATTTTTTTAACTCGGACTTGTGGTCCCGAAACCACTATGTCCAATTAGAGTCAAAATCGGGCTGTTACAACTCTCCCCCCCTTTAGGGATTTTCGTCCCCGAAAATCTTACCGGTGAATAGGTTTGGATAACGCTCCTTCATTGTATCATCTGACTCCCAAGTTGCTTCTTCAACTCCGTGTTTATGCCACAATACTTTAACTAACGGAATTTTCTTATTTCGTAATTCCTTGATCTCACGAGCCAGAATGCTAATCGGTTCTTCTTCATATGACATATCAGGGTTAATTTCAATCTCCGTCGGACAAATCACATGTGAAGGATCAGATCGGTATCTACGGAGCATCGAAACATGAAATACATTGTGAATCTTTTCTAACTCAGGTGGTAACATCAATCTATAAGCAATCGGTCCGACATGTTCTATAATCTCATACGGTCCAATGAATCTTGGACTCAATTTGCCTTTACGACCGAATCTGAGTACTTTCTTCCACGGTGAGACTTTCAAAAACACTTTATCGCCGATCTGAAATTCTATATCTTTTCTTCTCAAATCCGCATAAGATTTCTGACGATCTGATGCTGATTTCAGGCTGTCCCGAATCACTTTCACTTTCTGTTCGGTCTCTTTAATCAAATCAACCCCGTGTATCCTATTTTCACTGAGCTCGGTCCAATACAGTGGTGTACGACATTTACGACCGTACAAAGCCTCATAAGGTGCCATTTTAATACTAGATTGAAAGCTGTTATTATAAGCAAATTCAATCAAAGGTAAATATCGTTCCCACGTACCTTCAAACTCGAGAATGCAACATCTCAACATGTCCTCAAGTATCTGTATAATTCGCTCCGATTGACCATCTGTTTGCGGATGGAAAGCTGTGCTAAAATGTAGTTTCGTACCTAAAGCATCTTGTAATTTCTTCCAAAACCGCGATGTAAATCTCGGGTCTCTGTCCGAAATAATAGAAATAGGCACTCCGTGCAATTTTACAATCTGAGAAATGTACAATTCAGCAAGTTTATCAAGCGAATAATCAATACGAACCGGAATAAAGTGAGCCGATTTTGTCAATCTATCAACAACAACCCAAATTGCATCTTTCTTGCTGGGTGTTAACGGTAAACCGGATACAAAATCCATCGTAACTCTGTCCCATTTCCATTCAGGTATCATGATCGGCTGCAGCAATCCAGAAGGTACCTGATGCTCGGCTTTTACTTGCTGACATATTAAACATTTCGAAACAAAGTCAGAAATGTCTCGTTTCATTCCATGCCACCAATAGTGTTGTTTCAGATCATTATACATTTTCGTGCTACCCGGATGAACAGAAAATCGACTATTATGGGCTTCATTCAAAATCATCTGAATTAACTCTGGATTTTTCGGAACACATAATCGGTTTCTGAATCTCAAACAATCCTCAGTATCAACTAGAAACTCTGAATCAACATTTAAGTCACACTGAGTTCGTTTTGCAATTAAATCATCATCGGCTTTTTGAGCTTCACAAATCTGTTGAACAAATAACGGTTTTGCTTTCAACTCAGCTACTATCGCACCATCATCAGACATAACCATATGTGCATTCATTGCACGCAAAGCAAACAGTGATTTTCGACTTAGGGCATCAGCAACAACATTAGCCTTTCCCGGATGATAGTCAATCACGAGCTCGTAATCTTTCAACAATTCTAACCATCGACGCTGTCTCAAATTCAGATCTTTCTGAGTCATCAAATATTTCAAGCTTTTATGATCGGAATAAACATGACATCTTTCGCCAAACAGATAGTGACGCCATATTTTTAACGCAAATACAATAGCGGCCAATTCCAGATCATGCGTCGGATAGTTCTTTTCATGCGGCTTTAACTGTCTCGAGGCATAGGCTACAACTTTGCCTTCCTGCATCAATACACAGCCCAAACCATTTAAAGATGCATCACTATAGATAACAAACTCTTTACCCGATTCGGGTTGAACTAGGACTGGAGCTTTGGTTAAAAGAGCTTTCAACTGATCGAAACTTTTCTAGCACTTTTCTGACCACTCAAACTTAACGTCTTTTTGTAGTAGCCTTGTCATCGGGGTCGCAATCATAGAGAACCCTTTCACAAAACGTCTATAATAGCCAGCGAGCCCCAGAAAGCTTCGAACTTCCGAAACATTCCTCGGAGGTTTCCAATCAAGTATAGCTGAAATTTTACTCGGATCAACCCAAATACCCGATGCTGATACAACATGGCCCAGAAAACTGACTTCACGTAACCAGAACTCACATTTACTAAACTTTGCATACAACTGCTTATCTCGCAAAGTTTGTAACACAAGTCTCAGATGTTCAGCATGCTCATTTTCGTCTCGAGAGTAGATCAAAATGTCATCAATAAATACTACCACAAACCGATCCAGATACTTCCTAAAGATCCGATTCATCAAATCCATGAAAATAGCAGGTGCATTAGTAAGTCCGAAAGGCATAACAAGAAACTCATAATGTCCGTACCTCGTTCGAAAAGCAGTCTTTGGCACATCAGAGTCTTTAACTCGCAACTGATAGTAGCCTGATCTCAGATCTATCTTTGAAAACACAGTAGCCCCTTTCAACTGATCGAACAAATCATCAATCCGTGGTAACGGATACTTATTCTTTATAGTCACTTTATTGAGTTGCCGGTAATCAATGCACATTCTCATCGTTCCGTCTTTTTTTCTCACAAATAGAACTGGTGCACCCCAAGGAGAGAAACTCGGTCGTGCAAAACCTTTATCAGTCAGCTCTTGCAACTGTACTTTCAATTCTTTTAATTCGGTCGGTGCCATACGGTACGGAGCTATCGATATGGGAGTCGTCCCTGGTACTAACTCAATACCAAACTCTACCTCTCGAATAGGTGGCAAACCCGGTAATTCTTCGGGAAACACGTCTGAATACTCACACACTACTGGTACAGATTCAATCTTCTTTTCGGTCACTTTACTATCAAGAACAAATGCAAGGTAAGCTTCACAACCCCTTCTCACATACTTCTGAGCCGACATCGAGGATATTATTGCTGATAAACCATTCAGATCATTAGATTCGATCCGAATAATCTCATCATTCTGACACCGTAGATCAATAGTTTTCCGTTTGCAGTTTACAATAGCATCATGCAGAGTTAACCAATCCATACCCAGAATTATATCGAACTCGTCGAATGGTAACAACATCAAATCAGCTGGAAAACATAAATCTCGAATCATCAACGGACAATTCTTGCACACTTTGTCAACCAAAACACACCGGCCCAGGGGGTTCGATACTTTAATTACAAACTCAGTAGACTCAACAGGCAAAGTCTTACTGAATACTAAAGTCTCACACACATAAGAATGAGTCGAACCAGGATCAATCAATGCAATAACATTAGTATCATAAAGAGTGAAAGTACCAGTAATAACATCTGGAGAAGAAGCCTCCTCTCGAGCACGGATGGCATAAGCTCTGGCAGGTGCACGGGCCTCAGATCGAATTGCTGTGTCCCTGGTTCCTCTCTGACTACCACTTACATTACTCAATTGTCTCGGTGGTCTACCTCGGACTGGCACATTACTCGGTCTGGTATCCTGCACAGTGTTTTGCTCAGCTACCATCGGACACTCTCGAATGAAATGATCTTTTGAACCACACTTGAAGCAAGACCGATCATGGAATCTGCAATCCCCAGGATGCCATTTCCCACAATGCTTGCACTCTGATCTATTTTGTCGAACACTACCAACGCTAGCAACTGAAGTAGCTCGTGAACTCACAGAGGGTCGATCTCGATCATACTTAGGAAACCCTGCAGTAGCTTTAGATTGGCTATGATCCGCTCTGAATTTCCTTGAGGTCGACTGAAATGATTTACTGAATGATCTTTTACGAGAATCTCGAGCTTCATAGTCAGCTTTCCTCTTCTCTTTCCCGAGCTCCTCAGCTTTACAAGCTCGTTCAACAAGTACTACGAACTCTTTTATCTCAAGTATACCAACTAACAGTTTAATATCTTCATTCAGCCCATCTTCAAATCTTCTACACATGATAGCTTCAGTTGAAACACACTCTCGAGCATATCTACTAAGTCTCACAAATTTTCGTTCATATTCTGTCACTGTCATACGACCCTGTTTCAGTTCAAGAAATTCCTTACGTTTCTGATCAATAAATCTCTGGCTGATGTATTTCTTACGAAACTCAGTCTGAAAGAATTCCCAGGTCACTCGCTCTTTCAGAACCACCGATACTAGTGTATTCCACCAGTGATATGCAGTGTCCCGTAGCAAGGATATGGCACATTTCAAGCACTCATCAGGGGTGCAAGACAACTCATCAAACACTCGAATAGTATTATCAAGCCAGAATTCAACTCGCTCAGCATCATCATCATCAGTAGCTCTGAACTCTTCGGCCCCGTGTTTTCGAATTTTGTCAACCGGAGGCTTAAGTAATCTCATCGGATCACTTACTTGGGGTATAACAGGAATCGAAGATAGATTAGTCAGGGGTGGAGGTTGTTGTGTAACCGGATTAGTTCGGACATAACGAGTAAACCAGTCATTCATCATTTGGTAGAAGGCTTGTTTAGCCTCTCCCTCCTGGTTACTCGAGATTGGTCGAGAATCAACTGGCTCTGTCCCTTGCGCGGGAGCAGGCGCTATACTCTCAACATCATCAGCTACGGCTCGTTCGGGATCCATTACTATACGAAAACACATTTTTAGACGTCAGCAGTCATCACACTATCTCGATATAAAAATATGGCATGTATAGCTAGACTCATACACGCTACGCTAGTTCCGAGAATCGACAAAACCGTAGCTCTGATACCAATAAAATGTAACACCCCTAACCCATCTCCGTCGCCGAATCAGGGTTACGAGGCATTACGAAACCAAGCTCACATAAACATAACTTTAATATCTAATTCCAAATGCAAGTCCAATTCATGAACATATATAATCAAATTCAAGCATGGAAGTTAAACTCTTTTCGCATTGCTATTTACACAATAGGATTCAAAATTATCCAAAACATTATCAAGCCTATACATGCCATAAGATCGAGTTCAAATATTTAACAAAATACCAAAAGAAGTCGATAGTGTGATGGGCGGTGCTGATGATCCCCGAGCTCGTAACGCGTCTCAAAAAAAAATCTATAAAAACGAATGAACGAAAGCAAACAAAGTAAGCTTTTATAGCTTAGTAAGTCTACAGCATATCTATAATACATATAAAAGAATCATATAATTCTTTAAGTAAATTTATTGAAATTACAATGATCAAATATGATTACTAATCAAACACTACTTTATTGAGTCATTTTGTTTAAGTAAAAAAGGATGTATATTTATCTAATACACATAAACGGACAAATGTATATACATTATATGCATATAATCAAGTTACTAGCATAATCCTTAACAGCATATACTGATTTCTAGAGTACTTATTGTTCGCACTTCATCTAATCCATTTAAATACAACTATTCAACTACATATATCAAAAGCCAAATTTTTATGCTTATCATCCATAAATGCCGAGTGCACATATGCACCTATACCCATCTATGCCGAATGCATAGATACATACATTTATTTTCACCTATGCCGAATGCATACACATAAATATATCCACCTATGCCGAATGCAACATATATATATATACATATCTATCAATTGCTTAGACCAAATATATGTATATATATATGCTCATCAAGTTAATATGACTAAAATCATGTGATTGAACATTTATGTATACATCGATTTCATGTAATCAAAATCATAGAGGTATCAATTGTATATTATCACATGCTTTAAACGGATTCACCGGCATTTAGCCTGCTAGGTTTTAAAACCTGATTCAATACACCGGCTCTTAGCCTGCTAGACTTATAGTCCGAAATGTGTCACCGGCATTAAGCCTGCTAGACTTATAGTCTGAAATGTGTCACCGGCATTAAGCCTGCTAGACTTATAGTCTGAAATGTGTCACCGGCATTAAGCCTGCTAGACTTATAGTCTGAATAATTTCACCGGCATTAAGCCTGCTAGACGTAAAGTCTGAATTATGTCACTAACGATAAACCGAATGATACTGAGCTTTAACAAAAGAATCTCAATTCATAGGAGTTGTATATCATAATGGTATATAGAATTCACATAAAAATTCAGCTCAATAATTTATAAACTATATCCTTAACCTACATCGGTATAAAAAGTTCAGTCATCAAATTCAACTCAATATCTAAATTATACATCCGAATATATATATATATATAACTTAACACATTGAAGCATACTATTAATATCGTACTTTCGAACACATTAAGATAATCCAAGCTAATAATTTCATCTCTTCAACCCCGTTCAAGAACCTTTACAAGAACATACATACCTAATCGAATCTCCCTTTTTCATATATAAGTTTCATACTTAAATTTATCACAAGAACATATACATGCATAGTTGCATAGTCGAACCCCTTATAAACTTGTATAAATGGCATACCTAAGTTCAATACGAGAACATATAGATGTAGATTTGCATAATATATATAATTCACTCATACTTTTAATTATTTCAACTATCATATTTTTAATTATAATTCATCCAAAAACAGCTCATATACTTATTTATATACTGATTTTATGACATTAATTAGCTAATAGACTTACCTCGGATATCAGCAAACACGATCGACTATTCGATTATCTTCGACTTCCCCCGATCCAAATTCGTTTTCTTCGTTCCTTGATCTAAACATAGTCAAATTTAACCTTTTTATTCATCAAAACATTCATTTGAGTCCAACAATACATAAATGGGAAAATTACCATTTTGCCCCTAACATTTTGCACTTTTTGCAATTTAGTCCTTTTTGCACAAAACACAAAATACACAAAATTTGCCCATAACACACAAGGGCCGAATATTCATGGTTCTCATACAAGTCCACACATTGCATTTATTTCACATTTTAGTCCCTCAAAAATTTATTTTCACAATTTAGCCCTAAATACTCAAATTCATCAAAAATACTAATACAAAACATGTTAATCTAAGACATATCTTCCATTATTCATCATCAAACATCCCAAAACACAAATATTCATCAATGGCATAATTCAAAATATTCATCAATTCACAAAATTAAGACATGGGTTTTGAAGTATTCAAAGCAACGATCTCAAAAACGTAAAAATCATCAAAAACCGAACAAAAACTAACCTTGAATTAAGCTTCAAAAGATGGCCGAACCTAGCTTAGGTTTCTTTCTTTTTCTTTTCTCTAGTTTCGGTCAAAATAAGATGAAAAATGTGGCTTTTAATTTGTTTGTCTTTTAATATATTAACATTATAATATAATATATTATTATAACCTTTATACATAATATAAAAACTATAATTTATAAGCATAATGCGATCCACTATCTTGAATAATGGCCTAATTTCCTATTAAGGACTTCACATTATAAAGACATTAGCAAGTTAGCACTTTACACATTAATTAGTCAATTTCACATTTTATGCGATTAAGTCCTTTTATTAAATTAAGCACACAAACAATAAAATTAATTCACGAAATTTTCACACATGTAAATTAACATATAATAAACACATGAAATAATATTAAAATATTTTTTTAACTCGGACTTGTGGTCCCGAAACCACTATGTCCAATTAGAGTCAAAATCGGGCTGTTACACATTCGCTTATAGACGGATGCCGTTCGGACTCTGTAACGCACCAACCACTTTTCAGAGGTGCATGGTAAGTATATTTCCAGATTACGTTAAGAAAATTGTCGAGGTGTTTATGGACGACTTTACTGTATATGGTGACTCCTTCGAGGTATGTCTGACTAACCTTGCAAAAATTTTGGAAAGATGCTTAGAATTTAATCTTGTTCTAAATTATGAGAAATGTCATTTTATGGTAGACAAGGGATTAGTTCTAGGTCATATTATTTCTGCAGAGGGAATTTCTGTCGATAAAGCAAAAATCGACATCATTAACTCACTACCATACCCCACTATTGTGAGGGAGATTCGATCTTTCCTTGGTCATGCAAGTTTCTACAGACGGTTCATTAAGGACTTTTTGAAAATTACGCAACCTCTCTGCCACCTATTACAGAAAGACAATGAATTCGAGTTTGACCAATCGTGCAGAGAAGCGTTTGACATGCTCAAACATAAGCTCGTTTCGGCACCTATTGTTTAACCACCAAATTGGAGTTATCCTTTTGAGATAATGTGCGATGCTAGTGACCATAGCGTGGGAACAGTCCTTGGACAAAGGATCGAGAAGGAACCACACGCCATATCCTATGCCTTTAAAACTTTAGACGCTGCCCAAATCAATTATTCAACCACTGAAAAGGAGTTCCTAGCTATAGTCTTTACCTTAGAAAAATTTCATTTATATTTATTAGGAACTAATATTGTGGTTTTTTTTTGATTGTGTAGCCCTCAAATATCTGATCGGGAAAAAGGAAGTAAAACCGAGACTTATAAGGTAGATACTACTTCTGCAAGAATTTGATCTCGATATAAGAGATAAAAAGGAACGTGAAAATTTGGTGGCTGACCATCTGAGCAGAATTCCTCCATCAAAGGATATAACGCCACATAAAGATGATTTTTCGGATGAAAACTTACTTGCTGCCCAGACGATTTTTCTTTGGTATGCAGACATGGTGAATTATCTTGCTACAAGTATGGTCTCTCCTAACCTTTCGCGATCTGAAAAAGACAATATTAGATGTGAGTCTCGATACTATATTTGGGATGACCCCTATCTTTGGAAGTACTGTTCTGACCAGGTAATTCGTCGATGCATTCCTGAAACTGAAGTAACATCAATTCTATCCTTTTGTCATTCTTATTCATATGGTGGACATTTTGGCCCCAAACGAACTGCGCATAAAGTACTTAAATATGGACTATATTGGCCAAATATTTTTCGTGACGCATATCTGTTTTGTAAAACTTAAGGAAAATGTCAAAAGGTGGGGAACTTGAGCCGAAAAAATGAAATGCCTCTAAACCCTGTGCATGTCTGTGAAATTTTCGATATATGAGGCATTGATTTTGTGGGCCCTTTTGTCTCATCGTTCAGTAATGTTTATATTTTACTTGCTATTGACTATGTGTCAAAATGGGTGGAAGTAAAAGCCACTCGTCGTACTGATGCCAAAACAGTCGTCGATTTTCTAAAAAGTTGTATTTTTTCCAGGTTTGGCACACCGCGAGCTTTGATAAGCGACCGAGGGATGCATTTTTGCAATAAAGTAATTGATACGCTGTTGAAAAAATACGGAGTGGTGCAGCGAGTTGTTACAGCTTATCACCCACAATCGATCGGTTAGGCGGAAGTGTCGAATTGAGAAATCAAGTTGATTTTGGAGAAGACCGTTAAACCAGATAGAGAAAACTAGAGTTTGCGACTTAACGATGCATTGTGGACTTACCGAACAGCTTATAAAGGACCTATAGGTATGTCTCTTTATCGACTAATTTTCGATAAATCGTGCCATCTCCCTGTTGAGCTAGAACATAAGGCGTTTTGGGCGGCCAAACTATGCAACATGGAATTGGAAGCTGCAGGAAAGCATCGTAAATTAAATATCCAGGAACTTGAGGAAATTCGACGAGAAGCGTATGAGAGTGCCTAAATTTACAAAGATAAGGTCAAGGCGCACCATGACCAAAAGATAAACCGCAAACAATTTATGGTAGGACAGAAAGTATTACTTTATGACCCTAAATTGAGAATTTTTGCAGGTAAACTTCGGATTAAGTGGTTAGGGCCTTTTATTCTTACTCACGTATTTCCACACGGTGCAGTCGATGTTAAAAGTGAAGAATCTGGAAAAATTTTCAAAGTCAACGGACAGTGATTAAAGCCTTTTTACGAAAACTGCCAAGTCTACTTGGTTGAAGATTTGGTCCTCGAAGAGCTAACTGAATAAATTTCCAGGTCGTCGAGCTAACGACGTTATAAAAAGCGCTTTTTGGGAGGCAACCCAAATTTATTTTCATTTATTCTCATTTATTTAATTTTTAGTTTAAGTAAATTAGGGTGTAAATAAATAAATTAATTCTTATTTAACTCAGTCAATTTGATGTTTTCAGGAACACTATGGGAGTCATTAATTTTCAAAAAAGACGAGTAATAATGGTGGCGTGGGCACGACTTGCTAATTTGGTGACAGTAAAAAATCCTAATCCTCATAAAATCCCAAACTAAATCCAATAAATACCTAACACACCATTCACCCACATACTAAAATTCTCAAAACCCAAAAACCAAATAATCCACCAAAGCCCAAATCCAACACCTATCCATAAAATTCCTAACCAACCCAATTAACTTATCATACCCAATACCCAAATAAACCCAAACCCAAAATCAACCCAATACCCACCACCCAATCCACTTACCCATACCCAAATACCAACCCAACTACATAATATACCAACACCCAAAACAAACTTAAGAAAGCAAAAAGAAATGGGCCGAACGGCCTAGGTGACCTAAAGAAAGAAAAAAACGAAAAAAAGAGAGAAAAAGAAAAATAAATTAAAACACCCCAATCCCTAAACTCATATTCTCCATCTTCTTCAAACTTCAAACAAAAACCCTAACCCAAGCACAAGCCACATTGCTGCCGCCGTCGCACTCTCCATCGCACTCCCCTATCTCCGTCCTAACTCCGTCACACTTACCCCACGCCACCGCCGTCGATGAGCTCAAACCCCGATCCCTCCATTTTCGTTCTCCTTTTCATTAATTTTTCCCCCACCTACAACCATCATTCACCGGCCTTTCACCACTGGCTAAAGTACCGTCGTTGCACCTCGGCACCTGCGTTACACCTCGCCACCCCTCATCGCGCCAACGAACCCGAACCCAACCCCCTCCATTTACTTTTCTTCTTCCTTTTTCTTTCCCTTCCTCCACGCTGACCAACACCTCCATACCACCTAACCACCACCGAACGGAGCAATACAACCTCCCATCGTCACCGTTCAGAGCCACCACTGCCGTGCGCCAGTTTCCTCCCAACCCCATTTTTTCTTTCATTTTCTTTTTTCCCTTTGAACCACCCAAAATCGCCACCCACCACCTTGATCGATGCCACACTGAAGCACCCACCATCACCATTCAAAAACTCGATCGAAATTGCCCCGCCTACCATCGCCGTTGTCGTACGCACCGTCATCGCCGTCTCTGCCGTCATTGCAGCTGTATGCCACCACTACTTGTCGCCGCTGAGACTGTTTGAAACGTCTATTTTTGGAGCTACAACCGGGACCATGGTTCGAACTCGGAACCAAACGGCCAATAACTTTTGGGTTTCACTCAACTGAAATCGGCACCGGTTCTCCGCTCCTCCTGTAGTCGATATAGACGATGATGAACCTCCTCCATCGCCTCCTAGACTAACAGCCCCATCAACGAGAGCACGTCCTCAACAATGTCCGACTCCAAACGCACCAGAACATTCGGACAGTAACCCCGTTCCTCCCGAAAGGTCGATTACTGACCCTCCACCTACTTTGCATTTATTAACATATAATGCAGGTCATTCAGACGAGGCTCGAACTTCTAACGACGATGTCGAGGCTCCTTCGACCACAAATAAACGTGTCAGTCCACGTCAAACACGATCTGATCAAAGCCGTCGACAATTGACACGTGAGCCACCGACACCATCGAGCAGCAATACTGATGCTGCTGCAAATTTAAGTCCACTCGACTCGCCCAACGAGTACGTTTGACCAACACGAAATAGTCAGCGTAATAGATGAGGTCGTGCCAACGCCATTCCCACCGAAGGACTATTGCGAGGTTTTTTAGATTTTTCGATCCTAGAACATCGCACACGATACGACGACATTCGACAACGTCCAATCCCGGTCTATAAGCAAATCGATTCCACCACTCTTGATATGTTAGATATTCATGATGCTGTGATTAATTATTTTGATGCTATTGGTTGTAACTCATTTGCAAATATTTCTTGTCATGCATATTATGAGTTGATCTATGAGTTTTACACCACATTTAGCTTCAATATTAATGCATTACAAACAGTTGAAACACAAAGCATTGTCTGTTTTCGTCTGCTTGGGAATGACTTTCGAATGTCGATATCTGATTTTAATATTGCCATGGGTTTCGTTGACCCTGACAATATTCAGCCCGATTCCTATCATATTGTTCTTTTATACATTCCAAGCGATTTTAATGCTCAAAATGCTTATCATGTTTTAACCAATTCTAATCAAATTTATAATCCGAAAACCACAAAAGACTTATTAGTACATGAACCGGCTTTAAGATATATTCATCGATTTTTTGCATTTAGTTTTTCGGGACGAAACTATTCATTCGTTGTTTTAACGAGAACTGAATTATTTTTCTTGTGGTGTATGCATTCCGGTTATAAAGTTAATTTAGGATATTGGTTTGTACGAAATTTTCATGCTGTTTTGCGTTGTAATCGTCCTCTAATACTTGGGTCGTATATTACGAACTTAACCTCTATACTTTTTCCCTCTGAAATCGATTTTTCGTCCTTGACATGTGCGTATCATATAGACAGCCTAGATAAATATTGTTTGGATTTTATGGGTTTGCTTGCCGGCACCCCTACTGCGTGTTATTTTGTTCCTCCAGGTACACGGACTACTATTGGGAATATGGTTTTTCGCCAACGTCCCCATTTCGCTGTTCGAGAACAAGAGGAACAGACTCCAACTGTGGAGGCTCGTTTAAGCCAAATCAAAGCTTGACTTGGAACGATTGGAACCCAAGTCTCTACAATCTTCGAAATCCTGCAAAGTCGTTACCCCTAACACCAACCACGTCATTAACATATATGGGGAGTACTCTTCACTTTTTCTTTTTATTTTAGACTGCTAACTTTTATTTCATATAATATATGCTTGAGGACAAGCATTGATTAAGTAGGGGGGATGGATTGTAAATATGCATGATTTTTGCTGCATGTCTCTCTTTTGCATGTGTTCAATCATACGTTAAATTCATTCGATAGTTTATTTAAACATTGTGCCTTTAATCTCATACTTAGTTAATTTGGACAATTGGGCAAGGTTTGAATTAAAATGTTCAAGTATATAGTTTAGTCAACATTTGTGTCTTAAAATTGATATATGTTGCTAGATTTTTTTTCGTATAAATTGATTGTTTGGAAAATTATATTTGCTTGTGCATTAATAAATAAGTGAATAAATAAAGGTTCAAGTTATGAGTGAAGTTTCGAAAACGTGACCGGATTGAGTAACCGGGGTAATGTGCTTGGGTTGTCATCTTATCTCGCGTAAAAAGGTTCGAGTGACAAGTCGATAACTTATAAACATTCCGCTAACTGAGCTTTATTCAAATAAAAGAAAAAAGAAAAAAGAAAAAAATATTATAATATATAATAAATAAATAAAATTTAAGACGGTTTGAACTTAGTGATAGGGTGCTTGGGTTGTCATCCTAGTTCGCGTAAAAAGGTTTGACCATGTCAATAATTTTATTTTTCTAATGCATAGTTAATTAAATAATGCCTTGCAATTTATTAGATTCAAACTCAATTTAGTGAAATTATTTAGTCCACATGTTTCAATTCTATGACACTTGTTGATCGAACTTTATATCTTGAGCGTTTATTTATTTTTGCCTAAGTTGTTTACATTGATTATGTATGCGAAAAAGAGGCTCAATTGTTAATAAATTGTAGAACAAATTTGATGTTTGAAAGAACAAACATGCTTGAGGGCAAGCATGAGCTAAGTAGGGGGGAGTTGATAAACATATTAATTTACATGATTCTTGTGTTTAATTTGGCTTATTTCTGAATTAATCCCTGCTTAATTGGTGTTTTTATTATTTAATCTTGTCAGGGATGCAATTGGCCAAAAACGAGCAAAAAGGGGACATATTGAAAGACAAATCGTTGAGTTGGGGCCAAATCATAAAGATGGAAAGGCCAAGGATTTAACATCAATTTTGACTTTGTAAAAAGCTAAAAATAGAAGATATTATTTTATTTTATTTAGTTTTATTATTTATTTTTATTTTTATTTTATTAATTTAGCTTTAGCCTATTTTTAGTAAACTCTATGTATATAAATAGGGGCTTTTAGTTCTTAGAAAAATCATCTCTTGTCTTTGTATTCCTACTTCTATTTGGAATAGAAAAACTCTCTTTTTCCCTTTTCAAATTGGAGTTTAGCATTCTGCCACTTTTTCATTTGGTTTTGTTTCTTTTGTCAAATCGGGCTAATTGCCTTCCAAGTATTCTTCCTTTCCAATTTCCATCACCTTTCATATAAATCCATCATCTTCCACAACTTTCAAGCATGAAAATTCTATCTTAGCTTTAGGCCGGTGTTCTTTCCGGTCGAGGACCCTGAGATTTGTACCCGTGCTTAAAATCCTTCCAATCGGTATTCACCTTTTTCCTAAGTATCGAGATTGACAACTCATCCCTTAAGGATAATTCGATTTCAAGTCAAAAAGAACTCGTTGGGTTGGAGTCATGTTTTCTGATAGTTGGAGAAACGAATTGGCTGCGCTATATTTGGATCTCCGAGAACAAATCAAGGAAGAGGTGATCGGGTTTAAACGACCCACGCGGTTGAGGCCGTCAATTCGAGTTGGGTTCTTCAGAACGCAAGGCTACTAGAATCTTGAATCGGGAACACGTGTATCTCGGTTAGATAATCGGTAAAGGTTGGTTTGCAGGTCGTACCGGGACCAACTACGAGAGGAAGAATTGGTGGTTAGGGCTTTCTTAACCACTATAACCAGCTTATCGCTTGAAGGAGAAGATCAATTTTCGAGGATCGATTCTCAAGACGGAATTTACTGAGTCTAAGGCTAAGGCTCATTACATTTGATTGCAAATCCCAATTTAATTTCAGAGTTATTTAATTATTTATCTTAGCAGTTTTGATTATTTAATTTCTAATCAATTTCAAAATCCCCCGCTTTATTTATTTATTTGCTTATTTTTCAGCTGGTACGTTTTGAGTCATGGGTACGACTCTAGCCACGACCCTTGACACGACATTCTGTTCATAAGCCAAACTCGAAAGTTGATTAGAGTACCAATCCCTGTGGACTCGACCCTACTACCACTCTACTACTAATTAGAGCTATTTTGTAGGAATTATTTTTGGTAGATTCGACGCCCATCAGAGTGTACTCATATGCGTATTGTGATGCAAGCTCGAATATATCGAAATGTAGTTAAATGACAAAAAATTTACAAGATTTGTGGAACCCAAATAGAACAATCGAATTATGATGGTTAACATGTTATATCCATCTTCAAATCAATTTTAAAGTTCAAATGAATAAAAACTCTATTATATCAAATATTTATTATCAATAAATGTTGTTAATAAGTAATAAAATGTACTTTCATCGTCTTGATTTAAATGGAACAGTGATTAAAATTATTGTCAAAATATTTATTTAACATGGGCTCAAACCGTATTACTCCCATTCCTTACCACTCTCATTCCTTACCCCTAATATTATAAGGAAAAGAAATACAGTTTAAAAAATTGTGTAAAAATCATATTTGGATCTAAATAAAAAAAGACGTATGTAGATGAGAGGTGTTATAGCAGCACATCCAGTTGCCTGGGTCCCAACGAAGATTGAATGCCAAATTTGTTTGGCATTTTATTCCTAGAATTTTCTGATGGAAATGAACTGTTCTGATATGCTAGGGTATATGGATAATCTTGTTGATAGAGACGTATGAAACAATTTATTCACAACCAAAACCTGAACTAGGATGATGTCAGACTAGATGTCTCACATTACAGACTAACCAATGATGTCTTGGTTTAATCTACAAGGGCGGCTTTGGATCATCACTAATTAATATGTAATTACCAAAAATATAGCGTATTAAGTTTATATTATAATATTAAATTTTTTTCTGTGGGGTTAGTTGTGTATGAATTTATTAAATGAAGTTTTAAAGACTCTTTTAAAAAACTCGAATTTTTACTTAAATAAAATTTGTATTTTTATTTAAATAAAGTATAATAAAAAACATATATTTAATTTATATACATATTTAATTAACAAATCGTAATGTGTTTTAATATATTTTAATCACGTTTTTAATATTTACATAAACTTTTATAACATTTGAAAAGATAAAGTTGTTTTAAGCAATTTGTTTAAAGATAAGCAGGTTAAAAAGTTTTCAAAATTTTATTTTAAATTTTTTAAAATAATTATATAAATATTTTTCAATTTAATTTTTAATTTGCAAACATATTTATTTAAAAAACTTATATAGGAAATGATTAAATGTGCATAAACTGTAATATTGATTAAAAGTAACGTATATTTTTTTTTGAAGATAAAGATCAAATAATTTATGAATTGACGTATATGGAAATTTAGAGGTGTGCATGGGCCGCCCGGCCCGGCCCGAAGACCTGCCCTAAAAATGGGAGGGTTTGGGTAAAAATATAGGCCCGAAAAATGGGCTTGGACAAAAAATGAAGCCCGTTTAGAAAACGGGCCGGGCCTCGGGTAAGATTTTTTTGGCCCGAGCCCGGCCCGGTCCGGCCCAATTTTAATATTAAATTATTTTAAAATTTTTTTATTTTTAATTTTAAATAACTTTAGTACTTTACTTTAGTTTTTTTGTTGTTTTGATGTTATTTTGATATTGTAAAACTTTTGTTATTAATATAATTTAATTCTTAATTTAGTTTTAATTTGTTTCAATTTTTCAATTTTAATATAATTACTTTTTATTATATTTTTAATTTATGTATTATTTTAATAATTATTTTAGTCCCATTATTTATTTATTTTTTGTTTTATTATTTATTTTTATGTTTTAAATGTATTTGATTTATTATATTTTAAAGTTTTTTATTTAATAAAAAAAGCAAAAAAAAATTTTAATATGATCAGGCCGGGCCGGGCCGGGCTCGGGCCTACCATTTTTTTCTCGGGCCGGGCTTGGACAAATTTTCAGGCCCATATTTCGGGCCGAGCCGGGCCCGGGCCTTGAAAACGGGCCAAAATTTTTTTATGGGCCCTGCCCGAACCCGGCCCGGCCCGGCCCATGCACACCTCTATATGGAATGTTATATTGGTTATTTGTAAATCCATGTTATGAAATTGAGCTATATTAAAGTAAAATATAAAATTAATTTTATAATATTTTCATAAATTTATTGTAAAATAATTTTTAATAAAATTATTATGTTTTAAATTTTAATTACTTTACTAACCTATGTGTAAATTTAAAGAAAAGAAAAAG
Organism: Gossypium hirsutum; assembly: GCF_007990345.1. Taxonomy (NCBI): domain Eukaryota; kingdom Viridiplantae; phylum Streptophyta; class Magnoliopsida; order Malvales; family Malvaceae; genus Gossypium; species Gossypium hirsutum. Next base: position 93,628,618 of record NC_053435.1, on the reverse strand, counting down.
AAATAGTGTAACAAAAATGTCATAAATTTCAATTCATTTGAAATCTGTATTTATTTATTGATAGAAAACTCACAGAAATTACAATAAGTAAATAAAAGGTCTTATAACGAACTAAAACAAAATTAAAAAAAATGTAGCAAAAATTATTGTAAAGAAGTGGCACAGCTTAAAGAAAAAAAATTAAATATTAAAAACATGCTGGAGGACTTAGTTATGAAATATTGAATATATTATATAATTTTTTAAACATGTTGGAGGACTTATTATAGAACAAAAAATAAAAAGTAACTTCATTGTAAGTTCAATTATTAAATATAAGCAAATTGAAAGAATTTATTACCATAAAAAATTATATAAAAAGTAAGGAGGGTTTATGTTATAATTTCCCCTCCACAAATGCTTATTATTATTATTATTACAAAATGTCAAATTTTTATAGTGTGAACACATTAAAACTTAAAAACTTTAATTTTAATTTTAAACCCCTTTTATTTAACTACTTGTATTACTAAAAATAAATTATTACCAAAAAGAAAATAAATTATTACCAGTCTTTGACATCTTCTGGATTGGTTTTATTCACAAATTTGCTCTTGAAGATGCTTATTTTCTCAATTTAGTATCTAAACTTTTTTTTGTCTCATTTTGTTAAACTATTGCTCCATTATACTTTTTGATCCAAAATTTTGCCAGTGTTAAAAAAGCTCAACCAATCAAAATGTGCCATGAATCCACTATTAACCAATGACGTGGTAGTTGATTGGAAAAAAATATTAAAAACAATAAAAATTATAAAAAAGTTAAAAATTATAACATTGTAACAACTTATTAAAAAATTGCAAAAATTATAAAAAATGTAAATATTAACAAATTATTAAATAATTGTAAATAGTTATTAAAACTTATTGTGATATGGGAATTGGTTAGGGTTGAGTAAATCTAAAAGCTATGGGATGATTTTGATTTTGCTTTCTGGGCAGTTAAAGGACCCATCGGATGTTTTGGGTTTGTCCATTCAAATATATAATTTTCAATAGCAAGGATCGTCCATTGGGTTAATCAGATTTGTTTTACAATTTGATTTATTTTCCGTTTTGAATAATTTTTTTCCGGTCAATAGCCACATCATCTGTCAATGGGCACGTAATCATTCAATGGTGGACACATGGCGTGTTTTGATTGGTTGAATTTTTATCATTAAAGTATAATGCAACAATAGTTTAGGTACTAAAATGAGGAAAAAAAAGAGTTTAGGGTTAAATTTTTATTTTGGGTTGAATTTAGTAATTTTTCTCATATTGCGGCCTAAATTTTTTGGGTTCAGATTATGCCCTAAACTTGGCAATTATTTCTATATTAGGGTTTGAACTAGGTAACTATTCCCACATTAGGGCTTGAACTTTTTTTTATCCAAGTTAATCTATGAACTTGGCAATTGTTCCTTTATTGGGGGTCTAAATTTGACAATTGTTCTTACATTAGGTCTTGAACTCTAGGGCTTTCAAGGATTAACTTAGACAAAAAAAAATTAGCCCTAATGTGGGAATAATTACTAAATTCAGGGCATAACTTGGACAAAAAAAAGTTCAGCTTCCAATATGGAAAAAGTCTTCAAGTTCAAGCCCCAAAAGTTTAGATACTAAATTGAGAAAACAAGTATAATTGAGAGGCCAAATCATGAATAAAGCCTTGTGGATTCCACTCTACTTACTAGTGGATTTGGACACCACAAAATAATTAGATGAAAGTGTAATTATACCCTTTTGTAATTATAAGAAATTTTATTTCTCTAAACATGTTCGACTCATAAAATGCAATTACCCTGTAATTTTCTATGTCATATTTGGTAATATAAACTTAATTATATAATTATGTAATTTTAAAATTTAAAAAATATTAATCATTATAAAACTATTATTAATATTTGAGAACAAAATTTCTAAAAAAATAAGAAAACTTAAAATCAAATAATTTTATATAATACATTAGTGAAAAAAATATTCGACAATACAATTACTAATAAAATTAACAAGAAAAATAAACATAATTTTATCTAATTACTCATTTTCATTAAGTTATTGTCTCTAATATTAAACATTTACTTTTTATTATCATTAATTAATCCTTAACCAAATATAAAAAATTAAAAATAAATACTATGTAATTTTTTTGGTAATGTAAAGAAAAAACAATACTCAAACTACCCATGGCATAGCCACTCCACTACAATCATCATGCATTACATTTAAAAAACCCAAAATTTCCATTCAAAGTCATAGCTGCCATCCCATCTGCAGTTTTATTCTCCTCTCTAAACGCATGGAACAGAGTAAAATGATATATAATTATAATTTAAAATAAAATATATTCTAAAATTGAAAAGGAAATTATTTGGTATAGTGGAGTTTTTAGACTCTACAAATAAAATTAAGAATTGACAAGTGTCCTATAGGAGTATAATAAAATATTAAAAAAAAAAGAGATTCATGTTAATTTTTTAAGGTTATTTGTGAAATAAAAAAAATACACTTGTCAATGTAAAATACTCACCCCAATTAAAGTATAATTATTACTGTATAAATAAATTTTAAAACTTTAATAATGTCCATAAATGTTTGGAAAGTCGAGTAATTTAATTTAAATGTAATTGTTTGTAATTGCTTGTACAATTACTTCAATTTCCATCCTACTTTTAACAATTGACGAGTATAATTGAGGTGCTCTATTACATTCAATTTAACTGCATCCACTAATTACACTGGTTGTCCAAATATGTCACAAATTTGTAATTGCACTCAAATCTAGTTACTAATATAAATTATAGGTTTTCAAACGCGTGGTAGAAATTTTATTTTTATTAATTTCAACGTCATAAAGTTCTAATATTAACTATGACGTTTTTTAAAAAAATTAAATTGATAGATTATTATATTTTAAATATATCATAATATTATTTGTATGATCTTAAAATGTTGAAATAAGTTTATTTCATATAATTTTTATTTTTATCCATAATTTTCTTGGAAGAAAAAACAACTACTTTCACATTTACATTTTTTTCATTGTTGTAATAGTTGTAATAATAACGATACCAATTAACTCAACAAATCATAAAAGGAAAAATGTAACAACCTGATTTTTAGTGGTGACGAAACAATAGTTTTGAGACCACAAATTTTCATTGTGTCGACTCGTGATTATTATTATTATTAGAATATTTATAGAGTCATTATAATCATATTAAAATTTGGTTAAGAAATATTAATGTTTAGTTAGTTAATTAAAGATAAAAGGACTAAATTGAAAAATGTACAAAACTTACAAATTAAAGAAATAGGTGATGAAATGGTTTAATTAATATTGAAGGAAGGACTTAAGTAATAAATATACCTATATTAATGTAGTGGGACGACATGTTAAGGTAAAATAATAAAATAAAGTAATTAGAATGGTAAAATTGTAAATTACATGAAAATAAAACAAAACAAATTTAAATTTTAAAGCTTCCTATGCATTCTTCTTCAATTTTCAGGCAAAACCACCATAGGAGGGAGCTTTAAGTTGGTTTCTTCATTTTTGTTTCATGTGAGTTTAATTCTTACTCGTTTCTTGTAATTTTTATATTTTTGATATCGTTGCAATTAGGTCCAGCTAATTCATACCTTCTTTTCAGATTCTGTTAAAAATATTGGAAGGTGCCATTTATAAATATTAAATGTTTTTGATGAATAACATTGATTTGGAGTTTTGATTGTGTTGTGATGATTTTGTAAAGTGATTTTTGTTAAATATTAATTTTAAGATTAAATCGTGAAAATGTTAAAATATTAGGGTTTGATAGTGAATTTTAGGTTTTTTAAGGACTGTATGAGGGCTTAGAATGTTTGGAAAGATTGTTGATTTGAAAAAATTAGTTCAATTGATAGATGAACTAATTAAGGGATTAAATTGCAAAAATTGTAAAAATTTGGGAAAATTATGTAAATTTTTAAAAAGAGGGTATTAATTGTAAAATGGATTGGAAATGAAATATATGCTAATAAATAAGTAATTTTATATTCTAGATCAAGATCCTGTAGATACTCATGGAAAAGGAAAAATAGCAGAATAGTCCATAAACTTCTACAATTACTACAATTCAGTCCAAGTAAGTTTGTACGGTTAATATTTAATATTTTTATAAATTGATGATTAGTATTTTGTATATTTTCTATTGTTGGAAATGAATTATTGTTATAATATTGAATTGGATATTCAGTTTGAATTGAACGCAAGATTTGAGTACATTTGTGATTTTGTGTTTGACAGGGGTTTGGAGTGGAGATGGTATTGGAGGGAGATACCGACATTTTTCCCAAGTAAACTGGGGTTCAACATTTTTCGAGCACTCTCGTGTTTTACTTTCTGTTTGACGTAATTGGGTGGATAAACTCTTATGAGCTTCTGTTTAGCTCTTATGAGCTTTTGTTCAGTTTTCGAGCTTCTGTTGGCGTATTCAGGAGGACCAACATTTATGAGCTTCTGTTAATGATGTGCTCTTATCCGTAAGTCGTTCTTCGACTGGAAAAATCTCGGTAAGGTGATTTATTTAATGAATTTGAAAGACATGTTATTTATTTTTGTATTGATTTGAATATGGATGTATTTATTGATTGAAGTTATGAATGACAATGAGTTGTCATGGGTGATTTTTATTACTTGACTTATTATAGTTAATTCAGTAAGATTTTTGTTTAACTCGTCGAACTTACTAAGCTTTATTAATGTAATGACCCAAATTTTTAGGTCATCGGAAAATTGAGTTTTTGGGTCTTCGATTTTGAAAATTATATTCGTAAATATTTATTAGAAATATTTACGAAGTTAAGTGAGAGGTTAATTAGATTTTAATTAAGTAAATTCAGCTTAATCAAGCTAATTTAGTGAAAGGACTAGACTGAATATAGTGTAAAAGTTTAATTATAAACGATAGAAAAATTCAAGAGACTAAATTAGCAAATAAGCCTTAAAAGACAAGTGTGTGGTATGTATGAATACATTTGTATTATTTTAATTGGTACATGAATACATTTGTATTATTTTAATTGGTACAAATGTATGTATAAATAAGTATTTACTTATTAAATAAGAAATAATAAAAATGATTAAAGTATATTATAATAATATAATATAATAAAGTAATTAAATAAAACAAATAAAATAAAAGAATGAATGAAAACGAAACAGAGCAGGGAAAGAAAAAGAAAAGGAAAATTTAGGGTTTCGAAGTTCCAAGCTTGATTGGTAAGTCAATTTGATCCATTTTCTTATAATTTTGATGTCTATGGAATACTAGGAAAGAATACTACTTGAGTTATGTTGAAATTTAGAAAGGTATTGAATTTTTAGATGTTGATTAAGTTGAATAAATGGAAGATTTAAGTGTTAATTTGATAGAAATTCAAGTTAGAAGTGGGAGAAGGATTAAATTGTGAAAGAAAATATAGGTCTTGCAATAATAGGGATTGAATTGAGAAGATGTTATAATTAGTGTTTTATGCTGAAAATTTAAGAGTTGGAATAGTTTAAAATGATAATTGAATGAAAATATAGGATTTATTTTGAAGAAAAAGAATAGTTATGGTGGAAGGACTAAATTGGAATTTAAGTAAAAGAAACATGGAAATACAAGAGTGTGTTATTAAATAATATATATTGATAATTTTAAATGTTAAATTTTATGTAGCCAACGTAGCACCGGAAACATTATTGAAAAGGGAAAGGAAAAAGTGAACGAGGATATCGAGTAAACTCATAAAATTCGATTTTTATTTCTATAAACTATGCTTATGTTTTAATACAATGTAAATGATATTTTTAATAGTTAGAATGTATAATGAATGATATGATGGAAAATGTTACTGTTTCTGTATTATAATGATATGATTTGTACACCCTATTAACAAGTATCAGACTAGTCAGATATAATTGGCATGCCATAGGATTGGAAGTGTTCAGGGATATTCCGACTGTGTGTCGATGAGACACTATATGTGTCAACTACTGTGACTGTTCCAGATTCGTTCCAAAAAGGTACTCTGTACCTAACTATGACTGTTACTGCTACTGTTACTATTACCCTATGGTGTATTCCGGTTTCGACCGATGAAACACTGTACATTATCCCCGGTGTGTGGGTTGGATCCGTGTATCCGTCCAGGTCCGAGTTATGTTAATAGGGGTAATTGAAAGTACTAAAGTCAAAGACTGACTGCTATTGATTATGAGACTGTTATACAAGTATTGAAAGATATTGAATGATATGAAAAGTATAAAAAGAATTGTTTAAATACATTTAAGAGCTATAAGTTAAAGGTAAGTGATGAAACTAATAAGATTATGAAATAAAAAGTTATGTTACAATGTATATACATAGCTTATTATTGTTTTAAGTATTAGTTTATAGAAATACCATTGAGTGTATACTCAGCATACAGTATGTTTTCGTGCGCAGGTCTAGGTACGAAAGAAAGTTAAGGACTCAGCATCCAAGCTAATCCCGGACTCAAAGTGGTGAACACTTTTCTTTTGGTAAAATGGCATGTATCTAGGTTGTTAAAGTGTTATTTTGTACATAATAGTGAACAAACATGAAAGTTGTAGAAGCATGGTATGAAATGTGTATCTTTTGGAAATTAAACTTACATGAGTTTGACTAGTATGATAATGTAGTAAATTTTGATATGAATTGTGGTAAATAATTCTTAAGAGGTATTGAATGAATGAATGAATGAATGAATATTTGTTAAGTTTGAATGGCATAATGAATGATATTTGATTTAAGAACTATTAGTAAATGTTTGGGCATGAAATAGATGTGTTTAGCATGTGAAAATAGCATAAAAATGGTCAAAAATCATGTTTTCACACGGCCAAGGCACATGGGCGTGTGCTCAGGCCGTGTGGCCCTCTGTTTATGTCACACGGGTTGTTCCCACGGCTGTGTGTGTAAATCAGATCTGCCCACGGCCTGCCCCACGGCCATGTCCCAGGCCACACGGGCGTGTGCCCCTATCTCCAAGGAAAAATTTCTAAAGTTGCCAGTTTAGTCCCGAATCACTTCTAAAACATATATTGGGCCCCGTAGGCCCATATTAGGGACTTTATGATGAAGTTTGATGAATATTGATCTGGAATGTAGAGTTTATGACTCGATTTTGTATAAATGTTAGTGTATAAGTTCGGTAATACCTCCTAGCCCTATTCCAGTGACAGCTTGGGGTTAGGGGGTGTTATAATTAAACTTATTTGTGTTGTTTAATGTCAATGTAGATTTTTGAAAGGTTGGACGATTGGATCGGCATTCAAGTCACACTATCTAGCTTATCTCGGTAGTTTTTGAAACGTTCAATATGGTTTATATGGCATGTATAGGCTTTTGTGTGCTTTTGGTCAAAGTTTGACTTATGTAAATATTATGAATGATATTTTGTTTATAAAACCAACTTACATATTGGTATGAGAATGAGGTATATTTGTGATGTTAGTATGAGTGATATATATATGTAATTGAATTGTGTTGAATTTTGGCAACTTTGTTAGGTAATTTATTAGGTATTGTTTGGAAGAGTTGATGAAATGAAATGATGTTTATTTTGTTGTGAAAATGTTACATACTTGTGGTACCATTGAGGGTACATTGGTTTAACACTATTTAGGTTGGTTTCACGTGTTTAAGGCTCGATTATTATCATTTTCAATTGTTATTTTTTATTGGTATTTGAGTTCTTAAGGTCTAAGAGTAACACCCCTAACCCGTATCCTTCGTCGGAACTGGGTTACGGAGTATTATCGGAGTTTACATATCAAACATATAGAAATTTCAAACATTTCATATCATCAAAACAAGTCATCAAAACATCATTTTAATCTAAATTATAAACATACCAAATCTAAATCAATTTGCCTAGTTCATGAGCACTTAAACATATAATTAAATTCACAAGCATCTATGTAGATTTAGTTCAATTTACTATGCTATAATATGGCTTCAAAAACAAACACATATTTATATGTATAAAACCAACCAAAATTAAATTTATAACCTCATTTACAACCAAACCACAAAATAACTAGTATTTAGTCACCCTAGGTACATGCCGACACAAAGGATAAACATCATCAGTTTTGAATTCGGGATCGTTGTTGGATGCTGGATCAACGATCAAAATTAAGTATCTAGCCTATGCATGAAAAACAAAACCGTACGCTGAGTATAAACTTAGTGGTATTTTTATAATCCGAATAATTAAAAATAAAATAATATAATAGGCACAATTAAATATTAAGCACAATTAAATATTTAAAATTCACATTTATTTATACAATAGCATTAACCATTCAATATTCAATTCATAATTATATCATTCATACCATACTCAATTCTCATTATTTTCCATAAAATAGCTTCTCACAATATGATACATATTTCACTTAAACAACAATAATGTTCATTCCATGTCCAATTCATGAATACACAATTCATGTGTCTCAATCCATATTTCAATTCATAGTCCCATTTTCATTTCACATATAATATCATCCAACATCGATCATAGTGTCATTTTATTTAATTACCCTTACTAACATGACTCGGACTCGGACGGATACACGGATCTAACGAAAACATACTAGTTTGGCACCCAATGCCTCATCGGATAATTCAAAGTAATAATTTGACACCCAGTGTCTTATCAGCTAAACCGAAGTAAATTGGCACCCAATGCCTCATCGAATTAATCCGAAGTAGTAAATTGATACCCAGTGTCTCATTGACTCGAAGTCGAAGAAATCCCTAAATTCTTCTAATCCTATGGCACGCCATCTATTTCCAACTTTGCTCGATACAATTAATAGGATTCTGATTCACTTTTCCAATACAACCAATATTCATTCAAATAATCAATATAAATTCAATTCAATCAGTATAAATTCAATAAATTCATCACATAGCGAATCAATCTATTTTAATTGCAAAACACAATAATTCTCACCTCAACACTTACCATATATATAAAATTGAATTATAACAATTAACAACTAAGTTCGGATTATAAAAATACAAACTAAGAATTCCGAGCTATTTGATGTTGACTTTATTTTTCTCCTTTTTAGTCGAGGATTCCGGTACGATGTTAGCTACGGAATTAAAACAATTAAAATTCATTAATACAACATAATTTAATTTCAGATTAAAAATTTTAGTTCTTACTCAATATTTGCCTAATTTCCAATTTAGTCCGTAAATCGAGATTAATTTCATTTCTTCACAATTTAATTCTTTATTTTCATGCAAATTCCACTTTAGACTAAATTCCACTACCTATTTTCACATAAATTCCTAAATTTTGAATTTTTCACAATTTAGTCCATATTACACAAAATTTGTTCTCCTTTGATGTTCTCCTGTCATCACTTTATTATTAGTAGTATAACTACCAAGAAATTATAGTAATCTTCTGTCAAAACATATCCAAGAAACCCGTATTATCAAACTCTGACTAATGTTTCTGACGTGATTGCAACTGTAACTTTCAACTAATATTTGTTCTCCTTTTTCCATGAGTGCGTTAAGAAATATCATTTTACACAAGTGTGGTAACTTCAACAATCGGGACGACTTTAACGCATAATAACATTTTCTGCTTAGAACTGACATGATACAGAGTCGGGTGTAGGGGGCTGGCAGAGGCCCTGGCCCCCCTAAAATGGAAAATTTCAATTTAGGCCCTTGAATTTTTTTTAAAAATTTTGAATTACTAAAGGTAAAAGCACTTTGGCCCCCTAAAATTATAAAAATTCGATTTAATCCTTTAAACATTATAAAGATATAGACTATAAAAAATTAAAATTTTATTCAGCCCCCCTAAAAATTTGTTCTGGCTTCGCCCCTGACCTGATAGATATATTTCTATATCAAGTCTTCTAGAATCTGAATTTCTCATTCTGACTGTTCGTTTATTTACCCATAAATGGACAAAATTTATTCCCGAACCTGAGGATAAACTCAAATGCGTATAACTCAATTAACTTTTTAATGAATAACCCACTCTGATTAAAACAACTGAGTCAATTTTATCTATCAGATAATAACATTTCAAAATAATCCATTCTTCTTGTTGTCAAGACAACCCAAACATACAATTTATAACAATTCCCTCAGAATATTAATCAAAGATCCTTAAAAATTGCATTAACTTAAACGAAACATAACATCCCATTTTAATTTGTTGAAATTAATCAAGATTACATGAGGAATGAAAACCAATATACAAGTTTGAGCTTAATCTTCCACCGTCTACTCTTTTACAGATATCAACCCTTTCACGAAAGCTAGAAAGAGAATATATATAATAAAGCTATTTCAATTATTAACATCGAAGCTTTAAACTATACCTAAGTCACAACCATCAGAAAAATTGAAAACCATAGTGCTATAATAGGACTGATGTTTCAACTGTATAGATAGAACAATACCTCAACATTAATATTGCACTCCAAAATAGAAGATGAAAAATAAAAGTAGTTCCAATAACAACCAGTGCAATAATACAACTTCTATAATTTGAGATCCATATCGTTGAGCTCCCATGATCGAACCAGGATTTATAACAGTAATAAATGTAATTACCTCTGGCTAATGAATATCTTTTACAGATGAATCATGTTTGATAAATTAAACAATAAGAATGATAAGAAAACAGAGATAATGAAATCCAAGATATGAATCTATATTGAATTTCTGAGAATAAAAACCACATTGAATGATAAAGAGATCGATGATATCCCAAAGAAAGTCCAAAAGAAGAATATCGCTTATACGCACTAGAAATAGTTGTGATAGAGATAATGTAAATTGCATATATGTAATTCAGAACATCAACCATTAGAAGTAGAAAATAGCTTCATAAGAGTCTTATCATCAAGTTTTCTATCTAACATAATGGATTAGAAAACCAAAGAAAGATAGAGCAATGCCAATCATGAATCAACCAGACTAATAATAATTCCGTCTAACATTATGATTAGTGTTAGAATTAAGTGACCCGAATCCTTATTTAAATAAAATATAGTGGTAAAATAAAATAAAAGAAGAATCCATATAGAATCACACTTCTTTTATTTTATTTTAGAATAAGGTTTTTTAAACTTTATTAAATTCTATCTATTTGATATTGATTAGAATAAGGTGTTTCAGTCTTACTAGAATATGGCTTTACAAGCTTATAAATAGACATAGTTTATTTCTCTTGTAATTATTCAAATTCAACATAGTGAATTTTTTTCTCCTCTGCCCGTGGTTTTTTCCCGAAAGAGTTTCCACGTAAAAATCTGTGTGTTCTTTATTTTATTTTTTATTTTATTTTTCAGAAATTGGTATCCGAGCTTTCGGGTTATTCATCTCGATCACGGTAATGGCTTCTTTGAAGTATGAAATTCTGCTGTTGGATCGCAACACCAGATTTGCGTTGTGGCAGATTAAGATGCAAGCAGTTCTTGTGCAGATGGATCTGGAGGATGCCCTGCTAGGGATAGATAAGATGCCTTCGACATTAACAGATGAAGAGAAGAAGCGTAAGGATCGAAAGGCGTTAACATAATTACGTCTGCATTTGTCCAACGAAATTTTGCAGGATGTGATGAAAGAGAAGACCGCCGCTGCATTATGGAAGAGGCTAGAACAAATATGTATGTCAAAAAATCGAACAAGGAAGTTGCATATGAAGCAACATCTTTATGCTCATCATTTAAAGAAAGGTGCGTCTGTACACGAACATTTAACAGTGTTTAAAGAAATTCTCTCAAACTTGGAGGCCATGGAGGTTCAGTATGATAAAGAAGATCTAAGGTTGATTCTACTTTGTTCATTGTCCCCGTCTTATTCAACCTTTAGAGACACGATTTTATATAGCCGCGAGTCTCTCACAGCTGATGAGGTTTATGATTTTTTGACCTCGTATGATAAGATGAAGCATCTTGTGGCTAAACCCGACTCTCAGGGAGAGGGTCTCATTATTCGTGGGAGACAAGATTGGAATGCTGATGATGATCGTGGAAAGACACAGGAATGGAATCCTCGCGGTAAATCTAAAGGTATATCAAAGTCTTCAAATAGAGGTAAAACTTGCAACTTCTGCAAGAAGAAAGGACACATTAAATCTGAGTGCTATAAGCTACAGAACAAGATTAAAAGGGAGGCTGCGAATCAAAAGGGAAAACAACCAAAAAGTTCCGGTGAAGCTGATGCTGTAGAAGACTATAGTAATACTGAACTTCTAGTCGCTTCAGTCAACAATTCTAAAGTAAGTGAGGAGTGGATACTTGATTCAGGCTGCACCTTCCACATGAGTCCCAATCGGGATTGGTTTTCAACTTACGAAATAGTGTCTAAAGATGTTGTTTTGATGGGAAATAATGCTTCGTGTAAAATCGCAGGTGTTGGAATAATTAAAGTTAAGATGTTTGATGGAGTTGTCAGAACACTTTAGTGACGTACGACATGTTCCAGAATTGAAAATAAATTTAATTTCGTTGAGTACTCTTGATTCAAAAGGGTACAGATACACAGCTGAAAGTGGGGTTTTAAAGATTTCCAAAGGTTCCTTTGTTGTGATGAAAGGGCAGAGAAAGACTGCCAAGTTATATGTTTTGTAGGGTTCTACTGTTACTGGTGATGCAGCTGTCGCTTCCTCTTCCTTGTCAGATGATGATATTACTAAACTTTAGCATATGCGCCTAGGGCATATGAGTCAGAATGGCATGGGAGAACTGAGCAAAAGAGGACTTATTGATAGGCACGGAATTTGCAAACTGAATTTATGTGAGCAATGTGTTTTTGGGAAGCAAAAGAGAGTTCGATTCACCAGAAGAATCCATAACACGAAGGGAAGGTTGGAGTATATTCATTCTGATCTGTGGGGGCCATTTAGAGTGCCTTCGAGAGGTGGAGCTAATCATATGCTAACCTTTATTGAAGATTTTTTCAGAAAATTTTGGGGTTCTTCTTAAAGCAGAAAAGTGATGTGTTTTCTAAAATTAAGTCTTGGAAAATTATAATTGCAAAATATACGGGAAAACAAATAAAATACCTCCGCACAGACAATGGCTTAAAGTTTTGTTTTGATGAGTTTAATAGAGTGTGCAAGTTAGAATGGATCGTGAGACACTTAACAGTTCGCCATACTCCACAGTAAAATGGCGTTGCAGAACGAATGAACAGAACGATCATGGAAAGGGTTCGATGTATGTTGTCAAATGTCAACTTGCCAAAGTAGTTTTGGGCCGAAGCAGCCTCTACTGCATGTTTTTTTATCAACCGATCCTCATCCGTTGCCATTGAAAAAAAGACTCCACAAGAGGTATGGTCTGGTAATCCTGCTAATTATTCTAATTTAAAGATCTTTGGGTGTCCTGCGTATGCTCATGTTGATAATTGAAAATTGGAACCGAAATCAATTAAATGTATTTTTCTTGGTTATAAAACTGGTGTAAAAGGGTATAAGTTACGGTGTCCTGAAAATAGAAAAGTTGTGATTAGCAGAGATGTTGTTTTTTATGAAACTGCTATGCTACCTAACTTATCTCTTAAAGACTCTTCCAATAAAGAAAATCAAAAGTAGGTGGAGCATCAGATTAGTACAGAGTCGACTCCTCAAGCCAGTACAAAAATTGAGAATAGAGTTGCTTCTTCACCATTATACTTTATCGCCAAAAACAGAACTAGAAGAGAAATTAAACCTCCAAAGAAGTATGTCGAGGCTGATCTAGTTGCTAATGCTTTAAATGTGGCTAAAGATATAGATGCAAACTGAGAGCCATCTAATTATTTTGAGGCAATAAGCTGTGAAGATTCAGAAAAGTGGATGTTTGCTGTGCAAGAGGAGATGGAATCACTTCATAAAAATAGAGCATGGGATCTTGTGAAACTTCCTAAAGGTAAAAAGGCTGTTCATTGTAAATGGGTATTTAAAAAGAAAGAAGAGACTCCAAGAGTTGAAGAACCCAGATATAAAACAAGGCTTGTTGCAAAGGGTTATAGTCAAATTCTAGGAGTAGACTTCACAGATGTGTTCTCCCAAGTTGCGAAGCATAGTTCGATTTAAGCTTTGCTTGGTATTGTGGCCATGCACGATTTGGAGCTTGAGCAGTTAGATGTAAAAATTGTATTTTTGCATGGAGAACTTGAAGAGGACATTTACATGCAACAACCAAAGGGTTTTACAGTCTTAGAAAAAGAGGACCATATTTGCTTGCTGAAAAAGTATTTTGTGACAATCAGAGTGCCATCTTCCTTACAAAAGATCAAATGTTTCATGAGAGAACAAAATACATTGATGTTCGGTATCATTTTGTTCGTGATATTATTCCTCGTGGTGATATTGTTGTGAGCAAAATTAGTACTCATGAAAATCCTACAGATATGATGACTAAGTCACTTCCTATAACCAAGTTTGAGCATTGCTTAAACTTGGTTGGTGTTCATTGTTAAAGTTAAACCCTTAAGGGGTTTCATGGAAGAGGTGGAGAACTTGTTCGTTGAGAGTTCGCGATGAAGAACTTGTTCATTGAGAATTCGTGTCAAGGTGGATATTGTTAGAATTAAGTGACCCGAATCCTTATTTAAATAAAATACAGTGGTAAAATAAAATAAAAGAAGAATCCATATAGAATTACACTTCTTTTATTTTATTTTACAATAAGGTTTTTTAAACCTTATTAAATTCCATCTATTTGATATTGATTAGAATAAGGTGTTTCAGTCTTATTAGAAATGACTTTACAAGCCTATAAATAGACATAGTCTATTCCTCTTGTAATTATTCGAATTCGACATAGTAAATTTTTTTCTCCTCTGCTCGTGGTTTTTTCTCGAAAGGGTTTCCACGTAAAAAACTGTTTGTTCTTTATTTTATTTTTCGCAATTAGCTAACGTTATCTTACGATAAGAATTATCTTTGAAGATGAATTATTACATATACCTCTTAGAATAAATGAACATACAGAATACCGAGAAGAGATCACTATAAGATACTCGACTATAACAGTTGCATTCATATATCTTTGCAATTTCAACACTATCCCACTAACTACTACAGTAATCAATGATCCCACATTATCCTAATCATTAAAGAAATCAATTCAAAAGAAATTCTGGTTAACCCATTCTTTAAATACCATACATTAATAAGTCGATTACTCATGAATAACTTATTCCTTAATAGTGACATTGCATATCCCGAACAATCTTTAGAAAAATCTGATATCTCTTTTCGAACTATCTTTACTTGCTAACCCATATTCGGCTCTAGCTGTGTTATTATTAATTCAGCTATTGAACTCTTCAATTTCACACTTATAAGTTTAATGAATATAAATCTTGTAAATTTCATTGTATAAGACTGTACAGGTGAGGGGGTGAAGGTCGTAAAGCCTCAAAATTTGACTTTTATTTATATATACGTATAACATAACATTTATCATCAATATAATCGTTATAATTATTTGACATTTTCAACTATAAAACAAAAACAAATATATCAACATCCAAATCCCAACTCAATTCGACTCAATTATGGCATGTACATCTAGACTCAATTTCGAGCTCGATTTAGTCCAAGAATCGGCTAAACTTGCAAAGCTCAAATACCACTAAATGTAACACCCCCAACCCGTATCCCTCACCAGAACCGGGTTATGGAGTATTACGGGAGTTTACAGATCAAACAAACAAAAATTTTAAACATTTCATATCATCAAAACAAGTCATCAAAGCATCATTTTAATCCAAATTATAAACATACCAACTCTAAATCAATTTGCCTAGTTCATTAGCACTTAAACATAGAATTAAATTCACATGCACCTATCTAGATTTAGTTCAATTTACCATATTATAATATGGCTTCAAAAACAAACACATATTTATATGTATAAAACCAACCAAAATTAAACTTATAGCCTCATTTACAATCAAACCACAAAATAACTAGTATTTAAACACCCTAGGTACATGCTGACATAAAGGATAAACATCACCATTTTTGAGTTCGGGATCATTGTTGGATGCTGGATCGACGATCAAAATTAAGTATCTAACTTGCACACGGAAAACAAAACTGTACACTGAGTGTAAACTTAGTGGTATTTCTATAATCCGAATAATTAAAAATAAAATAATATAATAGGCACAATTAAATATTAAGCACAATTGAATATTTAAAATTCACATTTATTTATACAATAGCATTAACCATTCAATATTCAATTCATAATTATATCATTCATACCATACTCAATTCTCATTATTTGCCATAAAATAGCTTCTCACAATATGATACATATTTCACTTAAACAACAATAATGTTCATTCCATGTCCAATTCATGAATACACAACTCATGTGTCTCAATCCATATTTCAATTCACATTCCCATTTTCATTTCATATATAATATCATCCAACATCGATCATAGTGTCATTTTATTTAATTACCCTTATTAACACGACTCGAACTCGGACGGATATATGGATCAAACCAAAACACACAGTTTGGCACCCAGTGCCTCATTGGATAATTCGAAATAATAATTTGACAGCTAGTGTCTCATCAGCTAAACTGAAGTAAATTGGCACCCAGTGCCTCATCGAATTAATCCAAAGTAGTAAATTGACACCCAGTGTCTCATCAACTCGAAGTCGAAGAAATCCCTAGATTCTTCCAATCCTATGGCATGCCATCTATATCCGACTCAGCCCGATACAGTTAATAGGCTTCTGATTCACTTTTCCAATACAACCAATATTCATTTCAATTTAAATAATCAATATATATATCAATTCAATTCAATTAATATAAATTCAATAAATTCATCACATAACGAATCAATCCATTTCAATTGCAAAACACAATAATTCTCACCTCAGCACTTACCATATATATAAAATTGAATTATAACAATTAACAAATTAAGTTCGGATTATAGAAATACAAACTAGGAATTCCGAGCTATTCGATGTCCACTTTATCTTTCCCCTTTTTAGTCGAGGATTTCGATAAGACGTTAGCTACGGAATTAAAACAATTAAAATTTATTAATACAATATAATTTAATTTCATATTAAAAATTTTAATTTTTACTCAATATTTTCCTAATTTCCAGTTTAGTCCCTAAACTGAGACTAATTTCATTTCTTCACAATTTAATTCTTTATTTTCATGTGAATTCCACTTTAGACTAAATTCAACTCCCTATTTTCACATAAATTCCTAAATTTTAATTTTTTCATAATTTAGTCCTTATTACACAAAATTTACTATTTATTATACAATTTAATCCTTTTTTCATTTCTAGCTTAAAATCTATCAATTTAGTCCCTAATACTAAAATTATTAAACATTAACAACACCTAAAAACTCAATAATTTCTAAAGGCATGAGTCAGGTAGTAATTAATACCGGGATTCCAAAAATATAAAAATTAAAAGAAAAAAGGACTAAATTGACTAACCAATTGAACTTTGAACAATTGAAGCCCCTAAGGCCGTGGCTTTCTCCTTCCTTTCTTCCTGTTTCTTTTCTTTCTTTCTTTTTTCCTATTTCGTTTCTATTCTGTTTCGTTTCTATTTCTTTTTGTTTCTTTGTTTTATTTTATATAATATAATATATATTATATATATTTACTTAAACATTAAGAATATATATAATAATATATATAATAAACTTATAAATATCTATCTTATGCTGCCTCAATTTTAAGCAATGACATAATTCCTTCTTTGGTCCCTTTAATTTTTCTTTAATTTATAATTCAACTTTTATCGTATATATAATTTAATCCTATACCTAATTATTCTTACTTCATGCAAATTCACTTAATCAAAATCTAATTAACTACAAAATAGCTTTGTAAATATTTATTATAAATATTTAATAGTCCGGTTTACGGTAACGGAGTCCCGAGAATGTATTTTTAAATTTAATCCGTTTTAATTAATTAACCATCGAAACGTTAAAATTTCTTAACGAAACTTTAATACTACCTTAATGACACTTAGTAAATATTTATAAAAATATTTACAGCTCAGTTTATAAAAACAAGGTCTCAAAATCACTATTTTTGACACCACTGAAAAAACGAGCTGTTACACTAAGAAATTATGAAATGGTAAACTTGGATTTTAAAGTTCATTTTGGGGCCACACGGCCTGAGACATGGGCATGTGCCTTAGATGTGTGCAACAAACGGCCGTGCGACACTGCCGTGTGTCCCCTATAGGTTCAAAGCATACAAGTCAGGCTGTTACACGGTCTAGCACACGGTCTGGTACACGGGTGTCTGAGATCATTTTGAAGGGTACACGGCTTGGCACACGAGCGTGTGGATTGGCCATGTGACCTAAGTTAGTGAGTAATACGGGTATGGAAACAGGCTGGGATACAGCCGTGTGTCCCTATTTCGAATGTCCACACGGCCTGAGACACGGGCGTGTGTCTCAGCCATGTAATTCACACTACCTGGCCACATGGCCGTGTGACCCTTACAGCTCAAATTTTTTAGTTTTTTCGTAAAAATTTTCTAATGTTTCTGATTTAGTCTCGAACTGTTTCTATAGTATTTTTTTTAAGGCCTCAAGGGCTCGATTAAGGGACATTATGAATATATTTGTATGAAATTTAATTATGTTTGTATTAATATATGATTTGAATGATTTAATATTCTATTTATTCGATAATGCTCCGTAACCCTATTCCGACAATAGTTATGGGTTAGGGTGTTACAAAAAAAAATAAGCACACTTGTATTTTCTTCAACGATACCAACTAAATTAACAAAAATTGAAATATAAATTATGCATAAAATATCCCAAGATAAGGTTTCACCACAGAACCTAGGTATAGTTTTCCATTGAATTCCAGAATTTCGCTTACGGAATTAAAAGTGAGCCCACCATTCCCGTCCAATTGCTTCAAAACCTTCCCATCTTGATCATACTTTGCCCCAATAGGATCAATGCTAAACCCAAGCCAATTAGTTTGAATGCTTTCTCTTCCCGTGTTTAGTGCGACCCAAAATTCTCCTTTCTCATTGCTTTTGATATTATCTGGGATTCTTGATAACTGCACTAACTGTTCTGGAACATAACCCTTTCCTCCGTCTTGCACCTTGAACTTCAATATTCTCATTTTAATCGATTCTGCAACTAGAAGGAACGAATGATCTTTGCTTAAAGCTACTCCGTTAGGAAATGCTAACCCTTTGTACATCACACTTACTTCCTTGGTCCGAGGATCATATTTAAGTAGCCTTCCACTTCTGTCAAAAGTTATGGCAGAAAACAATATCTGCCTACAACAAATAAAAAATGCTGGTTACTTCTTTTTGCTACTACCATAACATCATGGGAAGGAATTGAAGAAGAGAAACTAAAATGAAATTTTAAAATTTAGAATTAAGTACCTTCTTTGAAAAGTTTTACTACTATCAGTAAAATAAATCATCCCTGTGATAGTATCAATGTCTAAAGCATTTGTTAATTTGAATGGGATTCCATCTGCGGAAGTAGCAAGTTGTTGAGCTTTACCTCCATTCCTACCTACTACTAATAAACCGAAATAAGCATCAGCAATGTAAAGATCACATGTTTTAGAATTAAATTTTAAACCCAAAGGTCTTCCACATATTGGTTCAAATTCTGGATTTGTTAACCCATCACACACCTTCCTATCCCTAACAAAACAAACAAAATATTAGTTACCAATTCATGAAATGTTTATAGTATTTATTATTATTTCAAAAAATTAATTAGCAGAGACGGAACTACATGAGCCAGGGGGCGAAGCCACCCGACAATTTTGAATATATTTTTTAGTATATGTATTTTTTATATATTTACATTTTAGATAAATTATATTGGTCCCCATTAGCTGTAATTCTTTTTATTATATATTAAATAAAATTAAGTTTCTCAAAATATTAATTTTTTTGTAATTTTATTTATAACTTAATTGGGTTGTGTGATAAAAATAAATCACAAACATGTTAATTTTATTCCTTTAAATGTTAGTTTCTCATAGAAGCTTATTGGTTGTTCCTTCTTTCTAAGAAACTAAAACGACGTACATGTTTTTTAGTTTCATCTTTGTATTTTTTTTTAAATATGATAATAATTAATAATATTAAATTATTTTCTTATAATTAATAAAAATTAAAGATATGAGATTAACGTTATATATAAAAAGATAATATCAATATATTAATAATTTAATTTATAATGTATAAACTTATTTATTAATAATATTTTCATTACCAATATAATAATTGTTATCACTTAATTAAAATTTAGATCCATATTAAATTACACTTATTTTAGATTAATTCTTAATTAACGTTACAATTATATACCAGTTAACGTTAGTATTCAGTATTAGACATTTTCATTCAAAATAATATATAAAGAATTGCTGGAAAAATAATATTTTAGCATTATTTAATAGGGTTTGTTTTCATAAAAAATAAAAGTATGATTTTCATTATTATTTGAGATATTTAGTTATTATTATTAGATACTTGATAACTTTATTATTATTTGATTTTAATAGTTTTTACATAATTGTGAATGTTGTTTACCATCATGTTATAAAATATTATATAAAAGACAACGAAGTATTAAAGTAATGATTCTTTATAGATGAAATTTTGACTACAAATTATTTTATTTAAGTTCTTAATATTTTACCATTGATTATTTTCCATTTCCATTTTCATTTCTTTTAAAATATTATTTTATTCTCTCAATTGTTTTTCAATAAACTTTTGTTATAAATTAGGACAATTCTCATTTAGTTATCAAATATATATTTTTAAAGTTTATAAAATATATTATCTAATAAATTTAAAAAACAAACACATAAAATTATGAATTAGTATTTATAAAAATAATAAGAAAATGTATAGTCTTGAAATTGGCCTTAGACCTGCTCATGGGTCGGGTCGGGTGCCCGCCCGAAAAATGGGAGGGTTTAGGTAAAAATATAGGACTAAAAAATGAGTTTTGTCAAAAAAAATAAGACCTATTTAGAAAACGGGTTAGGCCTCAGGTAATGCTTTTTTTTCCTGAGCTCGGCCCAAATATAGAAAAAAATGTAGTTTTTTTTATTGCTATTTTCTTAATTTTCTTTTCACTATTATGTTGCTACTATTTTATTTTCATTGTATAATTCTTGTTTTATTGTTAATTTTGTTACTATTTTAGAGGCATTTGCTTAATAAATTGTATCTATCTTAGTGTTAATTAAATATACATATTCTTTTTAAATTTATTTTTAATTTGTTGGGAAACATTTATTTTAATATTTGTAGTATTTTTGATGTATTATAATTTTTTAAAAATAATATAAAAATCACAAGTAAGATACAAAAATAATGAAACATAAGATTTAATAATAACATATATATGCAATATGTACGAAATTAAAATAAAAATATTTTTAGTTGTGAATAAAATGAAATTTAAATAATTAAATACATCAAATTAAAAATATTAAATGCATTCCAATTATTTATCATGAGATTTTTATTTTTCTTGAGTAAGTGTCGAGTTGATTTGTGACACTAACTCAATCAATAATATTATCAATATAGACAAATATTGTGGGTGAAACGATTTGTATAATAACATTAAAATGTATAAAAATATAAAAAAAATTTGATTGAAATGGTAAATAAAATAAATTCAACCAATTTTAATAATATAGGTTCAAATCTTAACATTAATAATATTTTATTATTATCTTTTGAAATGCGTAATATTTTATTATTTAAAGAAAAAACAAAAGTATATCATTGTAATAGTACCAACCGCGTATATATTGGTTGTCCTATAAATATTTTTAGATTATTTTATATTGGTATAATTTTTTGATAGAATATTATATTATATGTATGTTGATTATTTATTAAATTTTTTAACAATTTCATTCTAGGTTCTAATTATATCTTTTTTTTAATAAAATATTCAGAATTATGCATAGTTCATAAATAAGAAGATAGAGCTTCAATAAATTCGAACTTATATATTTCTGTATTAACAATAATACCTATACTATTTAAACTAAAATTCAATGTGACATTAATTTTTCGTTATACAAGAGCTAACAAATCTTACATCATCCACCGAAGCAATGGCCCTCACAATTAACAATTGCATTTATAAAGGCAAATCGAGACCAGCGATTAGAGTCTGACCAAATTTCACGTATCACGTTCTACTATTAAAACTACCATTTACTAAGGAAAGAGACGTCTAGAAAATGATAAGTTCACGTAGATGCATGCATTTAAGGAGAAAAATGGAGAGTTTGTTTTTGTTAAAACTAAAATTTACAAATTTCATGCATGGGATAGATAAGACCTATTTACTCTAATTTTTAATTTTTTAAAAAATTATTTGTTATATATATATTAACATGAATATTTGAGTACCTATTTAGTTTAATTTTTACTTTTATGATGTAAACACTTGCTCTGAGCTTAAGAAACGTAGGGGGTAATTAGAGTACCTGTTTGGAGAAGTAATTGCAAACTCTTTCCAACCAAGATTTGATCCTTGCCATTTGAGTATTCTACCGTCAGATACACCTACATATGGTCCTTCGTTTTTACAATCAAAGGCGATGCTTTCTGGACCAGTGGCTTGAGTGAGATCGATTTGAAAGAAATTTTTTGATATAGGAAGTTGTTGACAAGTTTGTAAGATGTTTTGGGAGAGGAAAAATGCAATGACCAAAAACTTGATTGAAAGAAGAAACATTTCTATGCTAGAACTCTAAAATTGATAATACAAACCTAATTCAAATAGCCAACACCTTTCAAATTATAATATTTGATAAATTTAGGTCCAATTTGCAGCTAAGACTTCTCTTCTACAAATGGAAAACTGAACTAGTACTATATCAATGTAAAAACAAGTTATAGAGTTCAACAAAACACACCAGAGAGAAAGTGAGCATTGAATATATATAAGTAGGAGCGGGAAACTCAAGAGTCAAGTACTAGAGTAATTCGTAATTAATGTAACCAAAACAAATGGTCGCAAAAATTAAAGTCTACATGAAGAAAAACCTTGTGGCTCATGCCCCACTCAACCATCAGTTGCCAAGTTAGTTGCCATTACTAAGTCCTTCGACTAAAGACTATAAACTAGACATATATATTCTTTGTAAGAGTAATTACAAATTCAAAAAACTTAATAAAAATAATTATGAAAAATATTTTGGTTAAATAAAATGTTAGTGTCAACTCAAATTAAATTAAAAAAAATATTAGTATAGATTTGTTTGAGTGTAAGATTTTATTTTATTATTTAAAATATTTAAAAAATATTTACATTATTAATTATTTCGTTTTGGTTGATGAAATTAATGCAAATTAATTGAAAACTTGAAAATATAGCTGTATTTCAATTAATTTTCTTTGCTATAATTAGTTGGCGACAGAAAAGTCTAACGTCCAGAATATGGTATGGATAAGGTAAGCTTAGAGTTTGCTTAAAACTTTAAATAGGAAAATTTGTTTTGTTTTAACTGTTTTAAATCAGAAAGGTTTTATTTTGGGTTTATTCCTGAAACTTAATTATTGATATAAAAGTGATGACATGAAATTTTCCTTTTCCTTTTCCTATTCCTATTTTTTAGTCAGAGTAACGTGATAATTCAGCAATAATTTTGTATATAAAACATGGATGACACAAAGTGAAGTTCTAAAAGAAAGAAGATAAATATGCGTATCAAATAAATGCTTGAAATTGTTTTAAAAAAAAATCCTCATCACTTTAACAATAGTAGACCAAATTTATATAAAATTAAAACAAAGACATTAAATCTCAAATATTCAATATAATAGGAAGAGTAAAGTTATAATTACACAAAAAAAACTTTCAAGGAACTTTTTTCATTCAAATCATATATATAGAAAATATTTGGTATATTGTCAGTAGAGTTTTTAGACTTCACAAGTAAGGTTAGGAGTTGATAAGTATCCTACAAGGGTATAGCATAATATTAAAAAATTATTTACAAAAAAAGACATGTGGTAATTTTTTAAGGCTATTTGTGAATAAAAAAGATACACCGTCAATGTACCAAATACTGACCATATATATATTATTTGATACACAGCCATTGGAGTTTTTAAACTCCACAAACAAGGTTAAAGGATTGACAAGTGTTCTGTAGGGATATAGTAAAATATTTTAAAAAAGAAACACATACCCATTTTTTAAAACTGCTTGTGAAATAAAAAAATATACATGATTAGTGTACCAAATACTCAATATATATAACCAACTCGTTTTTGAAGTTATTATAAGTAAAATCGGAATAAATTTGATATTTTAGAAAAAAAAGTTCAAGGTGAAAATAGGATTTTATAAAATTTTTTTTATATATTTCAAATCCTGTTTGATTAATTTAATTTTAAATTTTTATTTCCAAATTAATGTATTTAGTAAGCATTAGTTACTATATATATTTTTCTATCATTTCTTACTTTGATTTAAATTCGATTATGTATTATAATCCAATTTAAGGTAAAACAATTTTTTAGTTATTCAATTTTAAATTTTACTTTTAAAAATAATGTATACTATAAAATTAAAATATTATATACATTTTTATCATTTAATTGCTCCAACTTAAATTTATAATGAATGCAATTCAATAAAATTTAATTGTTTTAGTTTTATTGAAAGATTTTGTGTAATACCCAAATCCAGTGTAAATGTTACATCCGATTTTGGAGAAGTTACAACAACCCGTATAGAAAATAAATTTAAAATCTAGTTTAGAAATCGTATGATTCGAGATCTTAATTTAGCTAAGCTTATACGAGTTTCAGGAAAATCACAAGTTTGACAACATCTATTTCACAGCACAATCTCTTAAACATTTACTTATAAAACAATGAAAACTTTCAAAATTGTTAACTTTAGTAATCACCTGATTTGAAAATATTAATTTTTAGCAAATCTATTGTAGCGACGTAAAAAAAATTTTAGTTTTGCTTGGTTGCTAATTGTGGCGATTTATTAAACACTTGAAAACCAACTTTCGATTTTATTAACAAAGGGAGTCGCCACCGATCCTTTTTTATAGGTGTGATCGGACACCTAATAAAATTATTTTAAAACAAAAAGAAGGCCAAATTTAGGTCTACGTGAAAGTCCAGAGAAAAATTGGGGTTCGGGAGTCAGTTACGCGCGAGGAAGGTATTAGCACCCTCGCGACGCCCAAAATTGGTATCTCATAAACATGTGTTGACTTGATTTTCAAAAATACGAGTTCAATATAATATTTAATCGTGATTCGATTGAAAAATGAGAATTTTTAGTTTTCGATTTTTTTTTAGAAAGGGTGTCCCGTTTTTTAACACAAGCCGACGAATTTCACCCAACATAGCGATGAAATCGATGGCTTAATATTAAATCGGTACATTGCCTTATTTTTGAAATTAATTAAAACATGAGAAAAAATATTCCTAAAGTAAGAAATTAAAAATAGATAAAGAACGCAAAAAAATGATATCATTAATGAAAAATATTAACATGGAATACTAGGATATTAGAATAACAATAATAATGATATTTACAAAATAAAAACAAATCATGTACTAATAATAAATAGAAAAAATGATATATTTGGTAATAATAATATAAATAATAATATGTACATAAAATACATATATATATATATGCATAAAATAAAAGTATGTAATAATAATATCTACAATAAAAGAAAATATTAGGAAACGTACATAAAAAATTTACAACAATAATATAAATAATGATATGTACAAATATATATATGTATGTACATAAAATATACACTAATATAATAATAGTTATAATAATACTAGCAATAGAAATAATTTGTAATAATAATATATACACAATATGGTATTTAAAATATATATATGTATATAATAGTATTTAAGAATATATACATAAGAAATATATAACTAATGGCATTAAAAAATATATACATAATATATGTTGGCGCCCTTTTTTGATAAAAACGGGGTCGACTTGGGTTTCGAAGAAAATGAAACAGGAGTCGCCACCAATCTTTTTTATAAGGTGTGATCGGATCACCTCGAAAAGCGGTTGTTTTTAATAAACGGTTTGATTTTATTAAAACAACAAGTTTGGTCCGCGAAATTTAGAAAACGGGTTCGGGAGTCGGTTACGCACGAGGAAGGATTAGCACCCTCGATACGCCCAAAATTGGTACCTTAGTTGATTACTTAATGTCTTAATGTCGAAAATTGAAAACTTAGAAGAATTTAAAAAAAATACGATCCTTGTATTTAAACGTTGAAAATTTTTTTTGGAAAATGGGCATATTTCACATTATTCGAGAAAGAGAATCATATCCAGTAAGTTAGAATACAATGTCTCAAATTCCCAATACGTGAATGAATGCCAGAATTTTACTTATTTAAAAGATATTTTATTATTTCGGGTTTAGGAAAGGGATCATGCCCAGTAAGTTAGGACACGATCTTTTCTTAATTCCCGAGATCGTTTCAAAACTTGAGTTTGAAAAGATTAGTGTATTTAGATTTATTGTGGAAATCGAAACCCAGTAAGTTAGGGTACGATCCTCTCGAATCTAAACACAAAATATCATTTTTTAAACAAATTTTATTAGCGAGTGAAATAAAAACATGAAGTCGTAGTAAAAAATGTGAAAGCAAATTACATTGCTATACATGACAAAATCATAATGAATACAAAAGTGTAAAAATGATACGAGCGATAGCAATAATATAAAATAAATAAAAGTCAAACCTACAATCATATAAAATAACAATATATATAAACAAATAAATTAAACATTCGTTCAAAATAATAATGAAAATGAAATAAATAGATAGTGAATACAATGAAAATGTAAAGGGATATATATATGTTTATATGTATAGACAAAAAATAAAATATGTGTGCATTCATAAATTACAATATATATAAAGTATTTTAAAATATATAAAAAAAATATGCATATATATAAAAATATGTACATATATATATAGGTGTATAGAATTATGGAATATGAAAATAATTAAATGCATATATAAAGTAGGCGCATGAAAATATGTATGTACAAATTAAAGTTTAAAAATAATGAAAATATACCTACGTATACAAATAAATACGTTAATTTATATATATGTTTAAAATATATTGAACATATGTATGTATATGTCTATGCAAATTAAGATATACAAAATTATATAAATACATACATATAAATATATATACTTATAAAAAATAAAAATATGTATATGTATATAGATATATATAAAAAAGAAATATGAGTATACGTATATATATTAAACAAATTATATGTAAAATATGTACATGTATATATACAAGCACTTATATGATAATAATAAGACATATATATATTTAAAAAAATACATAAATATATATGAATAGAGATATAAAATAAACAACAATAATACCAATACTAATAATAGTAAAGATGATAATAATAATAATAATAGCAAAAGTACTAAAAAGAGGACTAAATCGAAGTAGAATAAGAAATACTGGGTAGATTCGAAATAAAAAGAGGACTAAAAAGACTAAATTGCAACACGCACGGAAAGGAGAGGGACCAAAATGGAAAATAGACCAGAATCTCAAAACGCGGCGCTTCAGGGGACTAAAATAAAACAAAAATAAAAATTTGTGGTCAAATTAAAAACAAAGAAATAGCGAAATAGGACCAAATTGAAACACGCCGCGAATCAGAGGGACTACGCGCATAAATTGCCCAAAAAACTAAAACACGCGGATCCTTCGGGTCGGGTCGGGTCGACACGCGGATCCCCCTTTGCTAAAACGGCGCCGTTTTGTGTTTAATATAAATATAAAAAAAAGGCTAAAAATAAAATTGTTTCACCATTTTGTTGAAGAACAGAGAGAAAACTCTCTCTTTTTCATTTTCTCAGGCTCCGATTCCGGAGATGGCTCGGCCAAGGCTTCCGGCGAGTCTCCGCCGTAGAGCCACCGTGTGTGGCGGCCGGAGGTCCAAAATCGGACCTTTTCGGTCCCCTTTTGAAGCCTAGCGTCCCTAGGGTACGGATCTAAGGCCAAATCCCCGAAAAAGAAGCCGGAGTCTCGAAGATCGAGGGGTAACCGCTCGTCTTCTCTCCTCCGGTGCGGCGCAGGTATGACCCTTTTTAACTCCCCTTTTTACTATTTATTTTAGGTGTGTATGAAGAAAAAAGAGAACAAAATAAATAAATAAATTTCAAAACTTGAGAAGGAAAAGACCTTGAATCTGCCTCCTTTGTTATTTTTAGGTTGAATCCCTTGTTTGATACCCGAAAAAAAATCGGAACCCCTTTGTACATTTTCTTTCCTCCTTATATAACCGATTACAATA
Source organism: Gossypium hirsutum (assembly GCF_007990345.1). Lineage (NCBI taxonomy): Eukaryota > Viridiplantae > Streptophyta > Magnoliopsida > Malvales > Malvaceae > Gossypium > Gossypium hirsutum. The sequence continues at coordinate 93,600,133 of NC_053435.1, read as the reverse complement.
CCTATTTATCTATTTCTATTATTTTTTGTTTTTGCCTCTGCCTTGCGTGTTTGTTTCTCTCCTTGCAGGTGGAGCAGGTAGGGCGACGTCAGAAGGGCAGGTGATCGGCGGAGTTGGTGGCGGTGGCAGAGGGTAGGTGATGGGTGCGGTGGCTAGGGTTAGGGGTTAGGTTTTTCTGAAAGTGCTTGGGTTATTGGGCTAGTAGTTGGGCTTTGGGTCTGTTTTGGGTCTTGGGTTTGGGCTGGTTCAGATTGGGCTTGTACAGCTGCCCCTCTTTGCTCGTTGTCGTGTAATGATAACAGAGCAAAGACTAAGAAAGCCCAATTTTGCCCGGTCTCGTCGAGTCTCGACTTCTTGGTGCTTTTCTTCTTCAGGTAGCTTCATTTCAATCCACTTTGTCTTGTTGCGTCGATCCTCTCCTCTGCAATTTCAAGAAGAGATATGACTTGTGGCTTCAATCCATTCTGTTGTAACTTCAGGGGGTAAGGTCCATCATTTGACCCGCTCCACTGCAACTTCAGGGAGACAAGGTTTGTGACTTCGCTTCCATCTATTCCACTACAACTTTAGGGGAATAAGATTAGACATGATAAGGATCACTATCTTCTGTCCGCTCCGCCACAACTTTAGGGAGACACGCCTTATTGTTTTCAGTCTGTTCCACTGCATCTTCAGGGAAATAAGACTTGATGCGATCTACTCTGCTGTAACCTCAGAGAGATAAGATCCTTTAATCCGCTCCACTGTAACTTCGGGGAGATAAGATAGTGTCTTCGATCTGCCCGCTGTAATCTCAGGGAGATAAGATCTCTTATTTTAATCCGCTCCACTGTAACTTCAGGGAGATAGGATAGTGTCTTCGATCTGCTCCGCTGTAATCTCAGGGAGATAAGATCTCTGGCTTCAATATGCTCCACTGTAACCTCAGGGAGATAAGATCTGAAATTCTTTGGTCTGTTCCACTGTAATCTCAGGGAGATAAGACCTGATGTGATCTTCTCTACTGTAACTTCAGAGAGATAAGATCCTTTAATCCGCTCCATTGTAATCTCAAGGAGATAGGATTACTATCCTTGATCTGCTCCGCTGTAATCTCAGGGAGATAAGATCTGAAATTCTTTGGTCTGTTCCACTGTAATCTCAGGGAGATAAGACCTGTATAATAAACCTAATTATGCCTAATGATTAGGATGACATGATCAAAATGAAACAAATGCTCCTAACTAGACATATGTGAATGGTGTTTGCATGAATGCAGAATTTTATTTTTCCGAGAATGATCTCGCTTAGGTTATCACTACTCGAAGTTTATCAAGGTTTTGTGACTGATGTGCTACAATGCCTTCTCGCTTGACTGATTTTTCTGAAGAAACATTTAGCCAGACTGTCCCCATTGTAAACCTCAAAGTTATATCCACTGGGACGCCAAGATTTGTGCCATCATTCTCTCACAGTAATCTAAGGGTAGAAATATGTGGCTTTTCCTTTGTCCTCTTTTATCACAATTCGGGGATGTAGGATCTGAACCGTTCTGGTTTCCTACACCATTCTCAAGGTGTCGTACGAAAGTCTTATGAGCAAGTGAAGGCTCTCTTCTCCGAGGTAACCTCTTCCTATTGCCTGATGATCATTGCTTGCTTGTTCATTTAAGCTTTGTAATTAACACGACAGCTTGTCATTCTGTTCAATCAATGTTTAGACGACAAAATCTGAAAGGATAGTCTTTAATTTAGACTCTTCCTTCTTAGATTTCCAACCTTTAAAATTGGCGTGTTCTAAACATTAGTCATGTTTCAGGTCCCTATATTATTTAGAAATTTTCCAGAGTAATGTGCAAAACTTCTTTCCTGAAAGTTTTATTAGTTCGTTAATCATTATTCCTATGCAACATGTTTGCAAAAAGATCATAACAATGGATAAGAATAAAGCTAGTTCTGATTATAACTCAAATAAAACATCAAAGATGGCGAAAGAAAGGTAACAAAGAAGTGGATTGAGAATGTACGTTTTCACAAAAGGAAAGGAAGAAAGAAAGAAAATAAAAATGTATTTTCAAGAATACACCTAAGAACTAGGTGCCCCAGTTATCGCCGCTTGAGTTTCTCTGTACAAACTTTCCGAAGACCCTTCTAAGTTTGACACGTGTTCAGGAGATCTGCAATACTCTGTCAATGTTCCAAGGTGTTGCATATCCTTTCTTATTGGTAAAGCAAGATCATCATATGCCCCTGATCAAAATTTGATCCGCTCAAGTCCTGATGCTCCAATCCTGCCCAATACTTGAGTCGCCCTTTTCGGGTTTTCGACTCAAGCCCTCTTTGGTCTCAAAGTGCCCTTTACGGGTTTTCACCTTAGCCTCTCCAAAGTTTTTTTTTTTTTTTAGGAAGCAAAGCGCCCTTTACGGGTTTTCACTTTGGTTCCCTTTCTTTCATGTGAAGTATTTCTTGACGGAGTCTGCGTTTACAGGATTTGGTAAACTTTTACCATCCATCTCGCATAGGATCAAAGCTCCACCAGAAAAGGCCTTCTTTACAACATAAGGGCCTTCCCAATTTGGCATCCATTTTCCTCTATAATCTTTTTGCATAGGAAGGATATTTTTTAGTACCACGTCCCCTTCACGAAATTCTCGGGGGCGAACCTTTTTATTATAGGCTCGCATCATTCGTTTCTGGTACATTTGCCCATGGTGAATAGCTCTTAGCCTCTTTTCTTCTATTAGGTTCAACTGATCGTACCGAGATTGGATCCAATCGGCTTCATCCAACTGTAGCTCAGATAACACCCGTAGAGAAGGGATTTCAACTTCAATGGGTAATACTGCCTCCATTCCATAAACCAGAGAAAAAGGCGTTGCCCCAGTAGAAGTTCTAACAGATGTTCGATAGGCAAGGAGAGCAAATGATAACTTCTCCTGCCAATCCTTGTAGGTTTCAGTCATTTTCCCCACAATCCTTTTAATGTTTTTATTGGCCGCCTCCACTGCACCATTCATTTTGGGACGATACGGCGATGAGTTATGATGCTTAATTTTAAATTTGCTACAAACTTCAGCTATTGTGCTATTATTCAAGTTCATCGCATTGTCGGATATGATCCTCTCAGGCATCCCATATCGACAAATGATCTCCTTCTTCAAGAATTTGCTGACTACTGCTTTTGTGACATTTGCATATGAAGCAGCCTCCACCCACTTGGTAAAGTAATCAATTACTACGAAGATGAAACGATGCCCATTAGAAGCCTTTGGTGATATTGGCCAATAACATCC
>NC_053435.1:93512895-93596362 GCF_007990345.1 Gossypium hirsutum | reverse complement strand
ATTATTTGATTATTACCTAAATCTTATATGAAATTTAAAATGCTTGTTATCTTGTTCAAAGAGAAAGTCATGCCCGTAAGTTAGGGTATTATTCTCGAATCCCTAAATAAAGAAACATTGCTCGGTTTTAAAAAAATTTCCTTTTTATGCGTCGGGTAAAAATTAATATAACATTTAATGCAATATGTGATTAAATTATTAAAGTGTTGGTACAAAAATAAACGAATATTTAAACATGTTGCATATTATGAAAATGACAAAAATAGTATATAATGGTTACGTAGTCAAAAAAATGATAACAAATAATAACAAGTGGTAGTTGTAATAAATTGTAGCCGATTAATAATACTATTAATAATGGCAATAATAGTAAAATAATAAGTAGAACACTAGTAATGACAAAAATGGTAAAATAATAAAAAAAATTAAGATAATGCTATGATCATGGTTGTGTAATATTAATGCAGACAAAATAAAATATTGATTCGCAAAAATAATCGTTTAACAATAACATCAACTTTAAAAAATATAAACAATAAAACTAAAATGAGATGATTAAGAAACTTAAAGATAAAATGCAAGTTATGTAAATTAGAGGATAAAATATAAATAGGGAATTAAACATGCTGAAATTAAATAAATAAAAAAGGCAAGATTAAATGAAAAGATTAAATCGAAACCATAATAAATTTTAGGGGATAAAATAATAAAACAGCAAATAAAGAGGCAAAATTAAATAAATGAAAGATTAACTTGAAACTTAAACAGAACTTAAAGCATAAATTGAAAATAAATAAGAGAATGGGAAATAAAGGACTAAATTGAAAATATAACAAAATTTAGCGTATAATTATGAGCAAATAGAACACAAATGATTAAACTAAAATAGAATAGAATAGTTTAGGACCCAAAGGGAAATTATCCCAACCCCATGTTATTTTCTTAGTTCAATAGTGGGTCAATGGACCGATTTGCAGGGAAATTAAAATTATAGGGTAAATTTTTTAAAAAGGAATAGGACGAAAATAAAAAGGAGCAAAAAAGTGAAGGACTAAAATGCTAATTAAACCATTCCTTTGAAAACACGCGGATCAGAGATGGATCCGAATCGGATCATCGAGTTGGTTCCAAAATGACGTCGTTTTGTGCGTCTTAAGCCAAGCCCAAAATGACGTCGTTTTAAAGGGAAATATAAAATAGAAAAACAAAAAAAATCATTTGAATAAGTTTAAAGAAATGCTTTCCCTTTTATTTTTTCTCTAAAGCCTTCTTTTTCTTTTGGTAACAGGGCCACCGCACACCGCCACAGCCACCAATCATCAACGCCAGCAACCACATCCTCTGGTGGCTGAAAAATTCCCAAAGTTCCCATTTTTTTCCCCTTTTCACTCATGGATTCCCAATCTAGGATTTAAATCCCCAAAAATCCGATCAAACTCAACAAAACGAACAAGAAACTTTTTGGTTTCTCTCCTTCCGACGAAGCCTTGGACGGATCCCAAAAGGTTCAGAGGCCCTTTTAATGCCAAAAGAGGCCACCTACGATGGTGGTGAAGCAAGGTAAAACAAAGCTTAAACCTCTTTATTGTTTTTTTTATGTTTTCTTCAAAATAAAAATAAAATAAAATAACCACCTTTTTGAACTCTGTTGTTTTTTTTTTCCATTTATCTTCTGTAAAAAGTTACATGTGTTTACTAAGCTTTTATAGCCAAATTGATTACATATTTTGTCTTGTTTTTCTGTTTCTACTTTGTTTCTTTTTTCTTTACAGGTTGTGGTAGAGGGTTAACGGTGACTATGGGAATGTGTGCCCTTAGCCATTTCAGTGAAATGATGGCAGAGCGCTCAGGTCTCGAGGTGTGGGTGCTTTTGGGAGAAGTGCCTACTGACGTGGCAATAAGCGGCGGCTGGAAGCCTTAGGGTGGCTAAGGTTTTCTAAAATTTTTAAGGTTTTGAGCTTTAATTGATTGGGCTTTTAGGGTTTTGTATTGGTTTAGATCTGTAATTTGGGTTTTATTTATTTTATTTTTATTTTGTTTTTGTTTGGGTTTATGTATTGGGCCGGGAAAAATTGGGTTACTACAGCTACCCCTCTTTGCTCGTTACGGGAATGGAGAAAAGACTTTAAGAAAGATCAATTTTGTCTAGTCCTACCGAATCTTGACTTCTTTGGTACTCCTGTTTTTCAAGTAGCTTATCATTTCCATTCACTGGTTACTTTACTTTACCGCATCTATTTCACTGTAACTTTAGGAAGGCAAGATTTAGTATCATTGCTTCATATTGAGATAAGATTTGTTGTTATAGCTTTATACCAACCCACTGCAACTTCATGGGTATAGGAATTGTAGCTTCAACTTGCTCCACTGCAATTTCAGGAAGATAAGATTCGCTATTGTAGCTTCATTCAACCCCTTACAACTTCAAGGGTATAGAGTTTGTAGCTTTATCTTACTCCACTGTAACTTCCAGGATATAAGATTCGCTATGGTAGATGTAACACCCCTATCCGTAACCATCGCCGGAATAAGTAAGGGGCATTACCGGACTTGTAACTTTTTTTTAAGATCATTCATTTGGATAAACACTAAACACAGCCAGGGATAAAATGTAAACTTCTATAAGTAACCATTCAAAAGATGTCATTTTCGCATGGCTTATATACAATAACCAAATTATTCTTTCGCTACTAGTCTATTCTATACATGCCATAAGATAATCCAATCTCATGGCTACGTAATGGTAGATAGTGTGATGAAGTGCTGACGATCCCCGAGCTAATAGTCAGAATCCACAACCTACAGACCAAAAACATGAACGAACAGAGTAAGCTTTCGTAAGCTTAGTAAGTTTTAAGCAAAACAATAATTTTGTTGAATCAATGACATTTTTCACATATACTTAATCTAGATAAAATCTCATTTGACCCATATACCTAACCAAAATTTCACATAATTTAATTCGCCTTTCTTTAGCCTTGAGCTTTAAGTCGCAAAGTGTTTTCATTCAATATCTTTGGTCATTCATTTCAACTGTTCGATGAAGTTAATCTAGAGCTTCATCTCGAACTATAATATCAATAAACGCATCACTTAACTCTCACATATATATACTTTCGTACAATAGTGACCTAGATGGTCGAATATTTCCAAAGCACATTCTTCATCAACTGAAGATGGATTCACATGGTAAGCACATTTTTCATCAATTTACAACTTTCAATAATCCTTTCCACTTGTTCATAATCACATCCATATTTTCAAGTATTTCAACATGGCAAGTACTATATTACTGTAGGCACCTAAAGAACCAAACATATTCCTTATTACATATACGTAAGTTTACAGAATATAATCCTTACCTTGTACTGGCACATCTAGCTGAACCCAACCCGTACTCAAATCATAAGGCCTTTGGGCAGAATATGCACTAGTACATAAGAATATTTCATCCCATACTTCATTATACAAGCATACCATTACCAATTAGATCATTCTCATATTTGAAGTTATAATATTGATCACATTTACATACCTTTTTGATACTAATAATTCACTTTGAAATCAATCCACCGACGAGTAAGTAATACGTACCTGAACATCTTTAAATACGTAATACTTATTTGATGGTAACTTAGTGCGGATACTCAATATCAAAGTCTTACTTGAATCTTCAGGTCTTCAAAACCCGGATATAGTACGAGCACGAAGCCTACGGACATTAATTCAGAATAATATTCCCGCATAAAGCCTGTGGGATCTTAACCCGGATATAGTACTGGCACAAATGCCCTTCGGGACTTATCACATTTATACACTTTCACATCCATCACATTGGCCATTCGGCCTTATCACATATATACACCTTCACATCCATCACATCGGCCATTAGGTCTTATCTCATATATACACTTTCACATTCATCACATTGGCCATTCGGCCTTATCACATATATACACTTTCACATTCATCACATCGGCCATTAGGTCTTATCTCATATATACACTTTCACATTCATCACATTGGCCATTAGGTCTTATCTCATATATACACTTTCACATTCATCACATTGGCCATTCGGCCTTATCACATATATACACTTTCACATTCATCACATTGGCCATTAGGCTTTATCACATATATACACTTTCACATTCATCACATCGGCCATTAGGTCTTATCTCATATATACACTTTTACATTCATCACATTGGCCATTCGGCCTTATCACATATATACACTTTCACATTCATCACATTGGCCATTCGACCTTATCACATATATACACTTTCACATTCATCACATCGGCCATTAGGTCTTATCTCATATATACACTTTCACATTCATCACATTGGCCATTCGGCCTTATCACATATATACACTTTCACATTCATCACATTGGCCATTCGGCCTTATCACATATATACACTTTCACATTCATCACATTGGCCATTAGGCTTTATCACATATATACACTTTCACATTCATCACATTGGCCATTCGGCCTTATCACATATACATATCTTGTACATCAATTTCATCATAACAAAATTGACTAGGTATACTAGTCATTTACGGCTTATAGCTTCACTTTAATACGGATTTGGTACTTTGATTACCAATTTTGATCGATAGCTTATAAGCAGCTCAAATAGTTTTATTAAGGTTTACAACATAATCACAAATTCAGCACAAGCTGTTTTTCCTGAACAACAGTCATTAAATTATTCGTAAATGGAGCTACGAAACTCCAAATGAAGTACCATTAATTTTCCATGAAAATAGACTCATATATATTTTATCCAACAAATTTTCAGAATTTTTGGTTTGGCCAATCAATACCAGATTTTTCTTAAAGTTTCCCCTATTTCACTATTTGACTATTCTGACCACTCTTCACTACGAATCAAATTTCTCATTGTACAAAATTCAAAATATGTTCTAGTTTATTTCATTTGAAACTAGACTCACTAAGGAATCTAGCATATAAATTTTGTCTTTTAAAAATTTTTGTACAATTTATAATGATTTTCTAAAAACAGAACAGAGGATTACAGTGTCATTCTGCACTGTCTCACACAACTTTAAATATCTCATTATCGGAAATTCCTTTGCTTACACGGTTTCTTTTATAAGAAACTAGACTCATTAAGCTTTAATTTCATGTTTTATTCAGCCTCTAATTCAAGTCCATAAATTTATGGTGATTTTCTAAAGTCACGTTACTGCTGCTGTCCTAAGCAGATTATTTCAAATTACACTTAAATTTCCAAGCTCAAACACTTAAGAACTTACCATTTGAGCTTAGAACATATCATGGCCCATCATATCTTATTAAATCAACTCAATATGTTCTATTATGATTGAATTTACTCAACGTTTAATCACTTAAAACTTACCTCGGAAGTGGTCGACGACTAGATATCCACGGCTATTCGTTTACTTTCTCTTTTCCCTTATCCGACTTTGATCCTCTTTGCTCTTAAGCTTAAGTGAAACAATAGATTGGCTTAGGTACTTAACTAATATTATTCACTTGACAATCACATTTGGCAATCACATATCATTTTCAATATGTATTAATTAATAAAACATGCCATGACTCGATTTCATGCTTATTTAATTATATCTAATTCACATTCACAAGCAAAGAGTCACTTAATTTATCATTCTTTCTTATACAAGAATTTAATCATATTGCCAAATGTCCTTATGTGTACATGGTACATACATAAGGCATATACATACATAATTCATATTCATTCAACACTTTCACTAAGTGTAGCCCAATATCTTATTCAACAACTAATTCGGATAACACATAAAGAACATCTCAATTTATATTCATTCAAAATCAAGCTAAAACTAAATTTAATTACTCAACTTAACATGCGACATTTATCTACCAATTCAAATGACAAGTTGAATTCATGGTCGAATGCAACAATCAACCCAATTACATAATCAATTTATCACTTAGGTGCTAATTTGAATAATTCTCATACAACTATTATCAATACACATTAATTTTTGTATAAGCCCCCACATTGCCGATTTTCACAATCAACATAGTCACAAGGGCTCACCCTATCCACTCAAAGTTCAATTCACCAATTAAGCAAATACTATTAATGCTAAGAAATTTTTTTTTTTACAGTTTATCCTAGTTTGCCGAAAGAAATTATGCCCTAATTCATGAACTTAAACAACATTGGCCAACTTTCCAAGATCATTTGAGCCATCGAGCACATTTAGTTTGTTCATACTCAACTAGAATCAATTATCCTCCCAAAATCATCAAACATACAAAATATACCCCATTAAGCTCATGACCGATTGCTACATGCTTCATGAACACAAAAATTTTCACATGGGTCTTGTTGCAAGCTTCAAAACCAACCAAAATTCACAAATTTTCAAAGAAAATAACATGAATCTTACCTTATTTGAAGCCTTCTTTTGCCGAATGCCCTAAGCTCAAAGGTTTCTATTTTCTTTCTCAACTCACGGCAAGAAGAAGAAGAAAATGGCCTTGTTATTTTCACCTCAAACATATTTTATTCATTTATTTTATTAACTTTTATTATTTCTATTTTATGAAACCATTTTCTTTAATATAAACAAATATATTATTAATATTATTTACTAACATACAAAGCACAAAATGCCAAAACAAAGTCATCATTACCTTCCACTAACATTAAAAGGGGAAATTTGACATGCAACTCCACTATTTTGCATGCATGAATCAACTAGTCATCACACATTTCCCCATCATACTTTCAAAGTTTACTACTAAGCCCTTTTTAGTAAAATTCACATTTATAACTCTAAGTTAAAACATCAAAATGTCACACATGAATTAACACATATTATAGGCATCAAAATGAATATTAAATTATTTTTATGTCTCGATTTTGTGGTCCCGAGACCACTTTCTGACTAGGGTCAAATTAGGGATGTCACAGTAGATTCAATCCGACCCACTGTAACTTCAGGGGTATAGGATTTGTAGCTTCAATCTGATTCACTGCAACTTCAGGGATATAGGAATTGTAGCTTCATCTTGCTCCACTGTAACTTCAGGGAGATAAGATTCGCCACTGCAGTTTCAATCAACCCACTGGAACTTCAGGGGTATAGAATTTGTAGCTTCATCTTGCTCCATTACAACTTTAAGGGTACAAAATTTGTAGCTTCATCTTGTTCCACTGCAATTTCAGGGATATAAGATTCCTTATGGTAGATTCAATCCAACCCACTGCAACATCAATGGTATAGGATTTTTAGCTTTAATCTACTCCATTGCAACTTCAGGGGTGCAAGATTTGTAGATTAAATCTGTTCCACTGCAGCTTTAAGGAGATAAGATTTGCTATGGTGATTTCAATCTAGCCCACTACAACTTTAGGGGTATGGGATTTGCGGTGTCACTGATCTGTTACAACGTTCTCTAGAGAATATGACATGTAGAATCCATTTCATAGGCCTATAGTTATGCCAAGTGATTAGGATGTTATGATCAGAATGAATCAAATGCACCTAACTATAAATATATATTTATATAAATGATGTTTGTATGAATACAGAATGTCATTTTTTAGAATGGTCCTCTTTTTAGTGCCTGGGTTGACATTACACGTTTTTCGTCAAGGTTCTATCACTGATGTGTAACCATGCCTTCTAGTTCAGATCTAGTATCTTTGACAGGAAACCCAAAGAAGTAGTCATAATTTAGATTATTCGTTCTCTGATATTTCCAACCCTTAGATTTGGTTAGTTCTAACTAGTGGTCGTGTTTCAATTCCTTGTACTATTTATAAACCTTTCAAAACAATATGCATAAATCATTTTACTTGAATATTGTTAGTCCATTAATCGTTATTTCAGTGTAAAAATACTTGAAAAATGTTGTAACAATGGACAAGTTTGAAATTTATTAGGAGCAAAGCTCGAAATGAAAAGATTAATCACAATATCAAACATAGCTCGAAATGAAAAGATTAATCACAATACCAAACATTGTTAAAACACCAAGTGAGTGAAATGAAATTAGGTGCCCCAAATATTGCAGCATGAGCTTCTCTGCACTAATTTCTTGAAGATCATTTTGAGCCTGATATGTGTTTAGGAGATCTAGAGTACTTGATGTCCCAATATGTAACGTTTCTCCTTCAGATAAGACACGACTACCATATGCCCAATCTTTGATCCAAATTTGAGTTGGCCTTTTGTAACACGCCTAACCCGTATCCGTTGCCGAAACAGGGTTTTGGGGCATTATTAGGATTTACATATCATTTAACAAAAATTTCAATTAAATACTTACCGATTCAATGCATCATATAAATAAACATATTACCGTTCAATCAATAGCTTGGCACTTGTCTAAGTATCAAACAACATAGTTAGTATACTTGTACATATTTCATATAATTTCAACATTGATATTGTAACACCCCTAACCCGTCTCCGTCGCCGAATCAGGGTTACGAGGCATTACGAAACCAAGCTCACATAAACATAACTTTAATATCTAATTCCAAATGCAAGTCCAATTCATGAACATATATAATCAAATTCAAGCATGGAAGTTAAACTCTTTTCGCATTGCTATTTACACAATAGGATTCAAAATTATCCAAAACATTATCAAGCCTATACATGCCATAAGATCGAGTTCAAATATTTAACAAAATACCAAAAGAAGTCGATAGTGTGATGGACTGTGCTGATGATCCCCGAGCTCGTAACGCGTCTCCAAATCTATAAAAACGAATGAACGAAAGCAAACGAAGTAAGCTTTTATAGCTTAGTAAGTCTCCAGCATAACTAAATGTATAATTATAAACACATAATTATTATAACCTTTTTAATCTATTCTACTGAAATTTCAACTAACACAACCAACTAACATTCATACATTATTCTACTCAGACCATTTCATTTATAGTCAGATATGTATACCTGTCGGATGAATTCAGTTTAATATATATATTATACAAAACAACATTACAATTGAATGTATACCACCGAGCATATATATACATATTATATACATATCAAACCGATTGTATATGTACACTCATGGTAAGTTCTAAATCAATTCAAATCTAACACAAATATATATACATCAATCACATCTTATATTTGTTTGTATATAAATATACTCATTACGAATTTACACCTGAATACCTAGGTAACACATACATTCGAAATACACATATATATATATATCTCAAATGCATACATGATTAATTATCAAACACATAGGCTCAACATATATATGTTTAACTACCACATATCACCATATGCATTTATAAATTCAGCAATCACATATATCTAATGTACATATGTATTCATCGATTTCATATAATCACAAATCATAGATATATCCATTGTATATTCTAACACAATTTAAACAGATTCACCGACATTTTGCCTGCTAGGCTTAAAGCCTGATTCAGTACACCGGCACTTAGCCTGCTAGACATATAGTCTGAAATGTATCACCGGCATTAAGCCTGCTAGACATATAGTCTGAAATGTATCACCGGCATTAAGCCTGCTAGACTTAAAGTCTGAATTGCTTCACCGGCATTAAGCCTGCTAGACGTAACGTCTGTATTACATTCAATCACTTTATAATAATTCAAACTAACAATTTCATATCTTCACTACCATTCAAAAACTTTTACGTGAATATACATACAAAATCGAAACTTTCACATACATATATAATTCCATACCAAATTTCGATTCAAGAATTTATACATGTGCATTTATACATATTCGAATCTACCATATGAATGTATAATTTCATACTCAATTTCAAAACAAAAACTTGTACATATATAAATGCACAATCAATCCTCGCCTACTTATATAATGACATAACTAAATTCAATACACAACACATACATGTATATTTGCATGCTTATTCGACTTTATATATATATACATACTTATATAATCATTCAAACCATATATATATATACCTATATCTTATACATACCTTTGATTAATCCAATAATTTATACAAGATCATACTTGTATATTCGAACATGTTATATACAATATCTATAGTCCAAAGTTTATTCAACTATTATACTTTAAATTATAGCTCAATCATAAGATAAAATTAGTATGCATGTATAAATATTAACTTAATAACTTTTAGTTGCTAATAGACTTACCTCGGATATCAGCAAACACGATCGACTATTCGATTACCTTCGATTTCCCCCGATCCAAATTCGTTTTCTTCGTTCCTTGATCTAAACATAGTCAAATTTAACCCTTTTATTCATCAAATCATTCAATTTTATCCAAAAACACTTAAATGGGCAAATTACCATTTTGCCCCAGACATTTTACACTTTTTGCAATTTAGTCCCTATTGCATAAAACACAAAATACACAAAATCTCACAACACTATAGTTAGGCCGAATCTTCCTTGTATTCATACAAGTCCATACATTTCATTTATTTCACATTTTAGTCCCTCAAAAATTTATTTTCACAATCTAGCCCTAAATACTCAAATTCATCAAAAATCCCAAGACAAAACATGTTAATCTAAGACATATCTTTCATTATTCATCATCAAACATCACAAAACACAAACATTCATCAATGGCATAACTCAAGATATTCATCAAAATCAGAAATTCAAGCATGGGTCAGGTAGTATTCAAAGCAACGATCTCAAAAACGTAAAAATCATCAAAAACCGAAACCAAACATACCTTAAATCAAGCATCAAAGATGGCCGAATAGCTTGGTTGTTCTTCTTTTATTTTCTTTTCTTAGTTTCGAATAGATGGTAAGGAAATAAAAGATGATGGTGGTCTTTATTTGTTTAAATTATAATATTATAATATACTATATATTATAACATTTGTAATTAATATAAAAACTATATATATTATACACATAATGCGGCCCACTATTCTTTTTAATGGTTAAATTGCAAAACTAAACCTCCATATTAAAAGAACAACCACTACTCAGCCCCTTTTAAAAATAACCAATAAATTTTTATTTTACGCGATTTAATCCTTTTTATTTAATCGGACACTCAAAGGCGAAATTAAAGCACGAAATTTTTACACTAGTAACTTCACACATAATAAACACAATAAATAATATAAAAATATTTTTTTTTAGACTCGGATTTGTGGTCCCGAAACCACTGTTCCGATTAGGGTCAAAACCGGGTTGTTACAACTCTCCCCCCCTTAGGGATTTTCGTCCCCGAAAATCTTACCGGTGAATAGGTTCGGATAACGCTCTTTCATTGTATCTTCTGACTCCCAAGTTGCTTCTTCAACTCCATGTTTATGCCACAACACTTTAACTAACGGAATTTTCTTATTTCGTAATTCTTTGATCTCACGAGCCAGAATGCTAATCGGTTCTTCTTCATATGACATATCAGGGTTAATTTCAATCTCCGTCGGACAAATCACATGTGAAGGATCAGATCGGTATCTACGGAGCATCGAAACATGAAATACATTGTGAATCTTTTCTAGCTCAGGTGGTAACATCAATCTATAAGCAACCGGTCCGACACGCTCTATAATCTCATACGGTCCAATGAATCTTGGACTCAATTTGCCTTTACGACCGAATCTGAGTACTTTCTTCCATGGTGAGACTTTCAAAAACACTTTATCGCCGGTCTGAAATTCTATATCTTTTCTTTTCAAATCCGCATAAGATTTCTGATGATCCGATGCTGATTTCAGACTGTCCCGAATCACTTTCACTTTCTGTTCGGTCTCTTTAATCAAATCAACCCCGTGTATCTTATTTTCACTGAGCTCGGTCCAATACAGTGGTGTACGACATTTACGACCGTACAAAGCCTCATAAGGTGCCATTTTGATACTAGATTGAAAGCTGTTATTATAAGCAAATTCAATCAAAGGTAAATATTGTTCCCACGTACCTTCAAACTCAAGAATGCAACATCTCAACATATCCTCAAGTATCTGAATGATTCGCTCAGATTGACCATCTGTTTGCGGATGGAAAGCTGTGCTAAAATGTAGCTTCGTACCTAAAGCATCTTGTAATTTCTTCCAAAATCGCGATGTGAATCTCGGGTCTCTATCTGAAACGATAGAAATAGGCACACCATGCAATCTCACAATTTGAAAAACATACAATTCAGCAAGTTTATCGAGTGGGAAATCCGTGCGAATCGGAATAAAGTGCACCGATTTTGTCAACCTATCAACAATAACCCAGATTGCATCTTTCTTGCTCGGTGTCAACGGTAAACCGGATACAAAATCCATCGTAACTCTGTCCCATTTCCATTCAGGTATCATGATCGGCTGCAGCAATCCAGAAGGTACCTGATGTTCGGCCTTTACTTGCTGACATATTAAACATTTCGAAACAAAGTCAGAAATGTCCCGTTTCATTCCATGCCACCAATAGTGTTGTTTTCAGATCATTATACATTTTTGTGCTACCCGGATGAACAGAAAATCGACTATTATGGGCTTCATTCAAAATCATCTGAATTAACTCTGGATTTTTCGGAACACATAATCGGTTTCTAAATCTCAAACAATTCTCAGCATCAACTAGAAACTCTGAATCAACATTTAAGTCACACTGAGCTCGTTTTGCAATTAAATCATCATCGACTTTCTGGGCTTCACAAATCTGTTGAATAAATAACGATTTTGCTTTCAACTCAGCTACTATCACACCATCGTCAGACATAGCCATATGCGCGTTCATTGCACGCAAAGCAAACAATGATTTTCGACTTAGGGCATCAGCAACAACATTAGCCTTTCCCGGATGATAGTCAATCACAAGCTCGTAATCTTTCAACAATTCCAACCATCGACGCTGTCTCAAATTCAGATCTTTCTGAGTCATCAAATATTTCAAGCTTTTATGATCGGAATAAACATGACATCTTTCGCCAAACAGATAGTGACGCCATATTTTTAACGCAAATACAATAGCGGCCAATTCCAGATCATGCGTCGGATAGTTCTTTTCATGCGGCTTTAACTGTCTCGAGGCATAGGCTACAACTTTGCCTTCCTGCATCAATACACAGCCCAAACCATTTAAAGATGCATCACTATAGATAACAAACTCTTTACCCGATTCGAGTTGAACTAGGACTGGAGCTTTGGTTAAAAGAGCTTTCAACTGATCGAAAATTTTCTGGCACTTTTCTGACCACTCAAACTTAACGTCTTTTTGTAGTAGCCTTGTCATCGGGGTCGCAATCATAGAGAACCCTTTCACAAAACGCCTATAATAGCCAGCGAGCCCCAGAAAGCTTCGAACTTCCGAAACATTCCTTGGAGGTTTCCAATCAAGTATAGCTGAAATTTTACTCGGATCAACCCAAATACCCGATGCTGATACAACATGGCCCAGAAAACTGACTTCACGTAACCAGAACTCACATTTACTAAACTTTGCATACAACTGCTTATCTCGCAAAGTTTGTAACACAAGTCTCAGATGTTCAGCATGCTCATTTTCGTCTCGAGAGTAGATCAAAATGTCATCAATAAATACTACCACAAACCGATCCAGATACTTCCTAAAGATCCGATTCATCAAATCCATGAAAATAGCAGGTGCATTAGTAAGTCCGAAAGGCATAACAAGAAACTCATAATGTCCGTACCTCGTTCGGAAAGCAGTCTTTGGCACATCAGAGTCTTTAACTCGCAACTGATAGTAGCCTGATCTCAGATCTATCTTTGAAAACACAGTAGCCCCTTTCAACTGATCGAACAAATCATCAATCCGTGGTAACGGATACTTATTCTTTATAGTCACTTTATTGAGTTGCCGGTAATCAATGCACATTCTCATCGTTCCGTCTTTCTTTCTCACAAATAGAACTGGTGCACCCCAAGGAGAGAAACTCGGTCGTGCAAAACCTTTATCAGTCAGCTCTTGCAACTGTACTTTCAATTCTTTTAATTCGGTCGGTGCCATACGGTACGGAGCTATCGATATGGGAGTCGTCCCTGGTACTAACTCAATACCAAACTCTACCTCTCGAATAGGTGGCAAACCCGGTAATTCTTCGGGAAACACGTCTGAATACTCACACACTACTGGTACAGATTCAATCTTCTTTTCGGTCACTTTACTATCAAGAACAAATGCAAGGTAAGCTTCACAACCCCTTCTCACATACTTCTGAGCCGACATCGAGGATATTATTGCTGATAAACCATTCAGATCATTAGATTCGATCCGAATAATCTCATCATTCTGACACCGTAGATCAATAGTTTTCCGTTTGCAGTTTACAATAGCATCATGCAGAGTTAACCAATCCATACCCAGAATTATATCGAACTCGTCGAATGGTAACAACATCAAATCAGCTGGAAAACATAAATCTCGAATCATCAACGGACAATTCTTGCACACTTTGTCAACCAAAACACACCGGCCCAGGGGGTTCGATACTTTAATTACAAACTCAGTAGACTCAACAGGCAAAGTCTTACTGAATACTAAAGTCTCACACACATAAGAATGAGTCGAACCAGGATCAATCAATGCAATAACATTAGTATCATAAAGAGTGAAAGTACCAGTAATAACATCTGGAGAAGAAGCCTCGTCTCGAGCACGGATGGCATAAGCTCTGGCAGGTGCACAGGCCTCAGATCGAATTGCTGTGTCCCTGGTTCCTCTCTGACTACCACTTACATTACTCAATTGTCTCGGCGGTCTACCTCGGACCGGCACATTACTCGGTCTGGTATCCTGCACAGTGTTTTGCTCAGCTACCATCGGACACTCTCGAATGAAATGATCTTTTGAACCACACTTGAAGCAAGACCGATCATGGAATCTGCAATCCCCAGGATGCCATTTCCCACAATGCTTGCACTCTGATCTATTTTGTCGAACACTACCAACGCTAGCAACTGAAGTAGCTCGTGAACTCACAGGGGGTCGATCTCGATCATACTTAGGAAACCCTGCAGTAGCTTTAGATTGGCTGTGATCTTCTCTGAATTTCCTTGAGGTCGACTGAAATGATTTACTGAATGATCTTTTACGAGAATCTCGAGCTTCATAGTCAGCTTTCCTCTTCTCTTTCCCGAGCTCCTCAGCTTTACAAGCTCGTTCAACAAGTACTACGAACTCTTTTATCTCAAGTATACCAACTAACAGTTTAATATCTTCATTCAACCCATCTTCAAATCTTCTACACATGATAGCTTCAGTTGAAACACACTCTCGAGCATATCTACTAAGTCTCACAAATTTCCGCTCATATTCTGTCACTGTCATACGACCCTGTTTTAGTTCAAGAAATTCCTTACGTTTCTGATCAATGAATCTCTGGCTGATGTATTTCTTACGAAACTCAGTCTGAAAGAATTCCCAGGTCACTCGCTCTTTCGGAACCACCGATACTAGTGTATTCCACCAGTGATATGCAGTGTCCCGTAGCAAAGATATGGCACATTTCAAGCACTCATCAGGGGTGCAAGACAACTCATCAAACACTCGAATAGTATTATCAAGCCAGAATTCAGCTCGCTCAGCATCATCATCATCAGTAGCTCTGAACTCTTCGGCCCCGTGTTTTCGAATTTTGTCAACCGGAGGCTTAAGTAATCTCATCGGATCACTTACTTGGGGTATAACAGGAATCGAAGATGGATTAGTCGGGGGTGGAGGTTGCTGTGTAACCGGATTAGTTTGGACATAATGAGTAAACCAGTCATTCATCATTTGGTAGAAGGCTTGTTTAGCCTCTCCCTCCTGGTTACTCGAGATTGGTCGAGAATCTACTGGCTCTGTCCCTTGCGCGGGAGCAGGCGCTATACTCTCAACATCATCAGCTACGGCTCGTTCGGGATCCATTACTATACGAAAACACATTTTTAGACGTCAGCAGTCATCACACTATCTCGATATAAAAATATGGCATGTATAGCTAGACTCATACACGCTACGCTAGTTCCGAGAATCGACTAAACCGTAGCTCTGATACCAATAAAATGTAACACCCCTAACCCGTCTCCGTCGCCGAATCAGGGTTACGAGGCATTACGAAACCAAGCTCACATAAACATAACTTTAATATCTAATTCCAAATGCAAGTCCAATTCATGAACATATATAATCAAATTCAAGCATGGAAGTTAAACTCTTTTCGCATTGCTATTTACACAATAGGATTCAAAATTATCCAAAACATTATCAAGCCTATACATGCCATAAGATCGAGTTCAAATATTTAACAAAATACCAAAAGAAGTCGATAGTGTGATGGACTGTGCTGATGATCCCCGAGCTCGTAACGCGTCTCCAAATCTATAAAAACGAATGAACGAAAGCAAACGAAGTAAGCTTTTATAGCTTAGTAAGTCTCCAGCATAACTAAATGTATAATTATAAACACATAATTATTATAACCTTTTTAATCTATTCTACTGAAATTTCAACTAACACAACCAACTAACATTCATACATTATTCTACTCAGACCATTTCATTTATAGTCAGATATGTATACCTGTCGGATGAATTCAGTTTAATATATATATTATACAAAACAACATTACAATTGAATGTATACCACCGAGCATATATATACATATTATATACATATCAAACCGATTGTATATGTACACTCATGGTAAGTTCTAAATCAATTCAAATCTAACACAAATATATATACATCAATCACATCTTATATTTGTTTGTATATAAATATACTCATTACGAATTTACACCTGAATACCTAGGTAACACATACATTCGAAATACACATATATATATATATATCTCAAATGCATACATGATTAATTATCAAACACATAGGCTCAACATATATATGTTTAACTACCACATATCACCATATGCATTTATAAATTCAGCAATCACATATATCTAATGTACATATGTATTCATCGATTTCATATAATCACAAATCATAGATATATCCATTGTATATTCTAACACAATTTAAACAGATTCACCGGCATTTTGCCTGCTAGGCTTAAAGCCTAATTCAGTACACCGGCACTTAGCCTGCTAGACATATAGTCTGAAATGTATCACCGGCATTAAGCCTGCTAGACATATAGTCTGAAATGTATCACCGGCATTAAGCCTGCTAGACTTAAAGTCTGAATTACTTCACCGGCATTAAGCCTGCTAGACGTAACGTCTGTATTACATTCAATCACTTTATAATAATTCAAACTAACAATTTCATATATTCACTACCATTCAAAAACTTTTACGTGAATATACATACAAAATCGAAACTTTCACATACATATATAATTCCATACCAAATTTCGATTCAAGAATTTATACATGTGCATTTATACATATTCGAATCTACCATATGAATGTATAATTTCATACTCAATTTCAAAACAAAAACTTGTACATATATAAATGCACAATCAATCCTCGCCTACTTATATAATGACATAACTAAATTCAATACACAACACATACATGTATATTTGCATGCTTATTCGACTTTATATATATATACATACTTATATAATCATTCAAACCATATATATATATACCTATATCTTATACATACCTTTGATTAATCCAATAATTTATACAAGATCATACTTGTATATTCGAACATGTTATATACAATATCTATAGTCCAAAGTTTATTCAACTATTATACTTTAAATTATAGCTCAATCATAAGATAAAATTAGTATGCATGTATAAATATTAACTTAATAACTTTTAGTTGCTAATAGACTTACCTCGGATATCAGCAAACACGATCGGCTATTCGATTACCTTCGATTTCCCCCGATCCAAATTCGTTTTCTTCGTTCCTTGATCTAAACATAGTCAAATTTAACCCTTTTATTCATCGAATCATTCAATTTTATCCAAAAACACTTAAATGGGCAAATTACCATTTTGCCCCAGACATTTTACACTTTTTGCAATTTAGTCCCTATTGCATAAAACACAAAATACACAAAATCTCACAACACTATAGTTAGGCCGAATCTTCCTTGTATTCATACAAGTCCATACATTTCATTTATTTCACATTTTAGTCCCTCAAAAATTTATTTTCACAATCTAGCCCTAAATACTCAAATTCATCAAAAATCCCAAGACAAAACATGTTAATCTAAGACATATCTTTCATTATTCATCATCAAACATCACAAAACACAAACATTCATCAATGGCATAACTCAAGATATTCATCAAAATCAGAAATTCAAGCATGGGTCAGGTAGTATTCAAAGCAACGATCTCAAAAACGTAAAAATCATCAAAAACCGAAACCAAACATACCTTAAATCAAGCATCAAAGATGGCCGAATAGCTTGGTTGTTCTTCTTTTATTTTCTTTTCTTAGTTTCGAATAGATGGTAAGGAAATAAAAGATGATGGTGGTCTTTATTTGTTTAAATTATAATATTATAATATACTATATATTATAACATTTGTAATTAATATAAAAACTATATATATTATACACATAATGCGGCCCACTATTCTTTTTAATGGTTAAATTGCAAAACTAAACCTCCATATTAAAAGAACAACCACTACTCAGCCCCTTTTAAAAATAACCAATAAATTTTTATTTTACGCGATTTAATCCTTTTTATTTAATCGGACACTCAAACGGCGAAATTAAAGCATGAAATTTTTACACTAGTAAATTCACACATAATAAACACAATAAATAATATAAAAATATATTTTTTTTTCAGACTCGGATTTGTGGTCCCGAAACCACTGTTCCGATTAGGGTCAAAACCGGGTTGTTACAACTCTCCCCCTTAGGGATTTTCGTCCCCGAAAATCTTACCGTGAATAGGTTCGGATAACGCTCTTTCATTGTATCTTCTGACTCCCAAGTTGCTTCTTCAACTCCATGTTTATGCCACAACACTTTAACTAACGGAATTTTCTTATTTCGTAATTCTTTGATCTCACGAGCCAGAATGCTAATCGGTTCTTCTTCATATGACATATCAGGGTTAATTTCAATCTCCGTCGGACAAATCACATGTGAAGGATCAGATCGGTATCTACGGAGCATCGAAACATGAAATACATTGTGAATCTTTTCTAGCTCAGGTGGTAACATCAATCTATAAGCAACCGGTCCGACACGCTCTATAATCTCATACGGTCCAATGAATCTTGGACTCAATTTGCCTTTACGACCGAATCTGAGTACTTTCTTCCATGGTGAGACTTTCAAAAACACTTTATCGCCGGTCTGAAATTCTATATCTTTTCTTTTCAAATCCGCATAAGATTTCTGACGATCCGATGCTGATTTCAGACTTTCAAAAAAAGCAAATGTAGTATAATAAAAATATTAAAATAAAGTAATAATAAAAAAATAATACTATGTATAAAAATATATACATATACATATATAATAAAAAAATACACTAATATATAATACTAATACTAATACATTAATAAAAATAATAAGAATATGTTAATAATAATAAATTAATGAATTAAAAATAAAATGAATAAATAAATACACAAAAATAAAATATAATTGTAATAGTAATATTAATAAAATAAAAATAATAATAATAAGTTAAAGTAATAATAATATATGTTAATTTAATACATAATATGGAAAATAACAAAAAAATGAGTAAATTAAATCTACAATGAAAGTTCAAGGCCAATTTGCAAATAAATAAAGAAGAAAAGACCAAATTGAACACGCTAACAATAAAGAGGGATCGAAACCGAAAATGACCCTCCCTCTAAAATGCACAGCATTGCGTACGACTCAATTGAAGTCCAGGTACAAATTCGGGGCAACATTGAAAACAAAAAAATACTTGATTGCAAAGTAATAAAAAAGCGGAATGGCTAAAAGCGCAATTAGCCCTTCCGTTAAAAAACACGCGGATCCTAGGCGGGTCGGGTCGGGTCGATCCGGTCCAACCCCAAAACGACGTCATTTTGAGGGGCTATAAAAGGCCAAAAAAATTTACAAAAAAATCATTTCTTCTTTGTTTCAAAATTTTTTTTCCTTTCTCCCTCATTTCTCTCTCTAGCCAAGGCCAGAATCTGGCGAGGGGAACCACGGTCGACCGCTGCCATAGGCCACCACCGGCCACCGTAAAAATCGAAAAAGGTATTTTTTTGTTTCTTTTTTTTGCTTAATAATATGTATGTATTTAAATATAGATTTGCAATGTAAAAAGGGTACAAAAAAAAAACAGATTCTAAAAAATGAATCACCTTTGGTTTTCAATCTCGATTTTTGGCACTTAGATCCTTTGATTTGGTATTGTGCTTCTGATTTGGTGTTTCCCTAGTCACTATTTTTGTGTTTGAAATTATAATATATGTATTGAAACTGCCGAATCCTTTACAATATTTTTGTTTGGCTTTTTATAGCCACTTTACATCCATTTTTTTAACATTTGCTGTCTTTTCTTCTCTGATTTTGCAGGTGCAAGTGGCGGTGGAGCAGGTGGCGATGGGTGGTGGTGGCAGACCTAGGTGCGGCGCACCTAGGTGTTAGGGTGCTAGGGTTTTTTTTGTTTAGTTTAGGTATTGGGCTTTTTGGGCTGCTAGGGTTTTTTTATTTTGGACCATTAGTTTGGGTTTGGTTTTGGGCTGATGTAATTGGGTGGGTAGTTGGGTTAGTTTAGTGGGTATTGGGGTTAAATTTGGGTTTAGTTGGTGTGGGTTTTATGGGGTCAAAATTGGCCTACAACAGTTGCCCCTCTTTGCTCATTGTCGTGTAACGAGAATGGAGCAAAGACTTTAAAGAGGGCCAATTTTGCCCGTTCTCCCCGAGTCTTGACTTCTTTGGTGCTCCTCTTCTTCCTGTAGCTTCGTTCAGCCCACTGTATCTTGTTGCTTTGATCTGCTTCATGCAACTTCAGAGGTATAGGACTTATTGCTTTAATCTGCTCGCTTCTTCAGGGGTATGAGGTTCATAGTTTCGATCTGCTTCACTGTTCTACTGCAACTTCAGGGTTCCGCTACAACTTCATGGAGATCAGACTTGTAATTTCAACCTGCTCCACTGCAACTTCAGGGAAACAAAATCTGTATACTTGATTAGCTCTAATCTTTATTCTTTATAAAAACAAACATCGAAAATAGCTCGGTATACAAACTGACGTTCAACTCACCTCTCAGATTATGAGTTAATTTTTGAAAAAAGTAAAGAATTGAAATAACTCAGTGTGACCTGAGGCTTAACTCAATTCTCGCAATATGAGTTGATTTTTTTTTTTGAAAAACAGAGACTAAAGGGCTCAACTCACTTCTCGCAATATGAGTCGATTTTTAACGAATAGAAACTAAAAATACCTCAGCATGTGACCCGAGGCTCAACTCACCTCTCGTAATATGAGTTGATTTTTTTGTAGCATAAATTGAAGACACCTCAGCGTGTGGCCCGAGGGTCAACTCACCTCTCGTAATATGAGTTGATTTTCTTGAAAAGCAGAAATTAAAAAAACAGAAATTGAAAATATCTCGGCATGTGGCCCAAGGGTCAACTCACCTCTCACAATATAAGTTGATTTTTTTGAAAAACAGAAATTGAAAATACCTCGGCGCATGACCCGAGGCTTAACTCGTCTCTCGCAATATGAGTTAATTTTTTTGAAAAACAGAAATAAAAATATCAGGATACCAAAACATATTATCTGGTGGAACTTCATGTGTCTTTTTCCTTGATCCAGTATAAATATCATCAAAACTCTCGCCCTGCTAGAGTATCTGTATATGTCATGCATGATGTTATCATGATATGCACATGCTTGTCTTAAATACCTGTATGCCTACATGATTATGCTATGCACATTGGATTTGTTTGTCACATATCTCTTTTCGTCACGATTTTTATGATGATCTGCATTCGTTGCTTCAATTCTTGACTTTCTCTTCAGGCTTTGTATCCATTCTCTAGCTTTACGAGTAATCTGTGTTTCTCAGATATCACTCTTTTGCCCCCTGTAGAACTTTGTCCTTGCTTTGAGGCCTCGTACTTATCGAATTCTCATCTGGGTAATGCTAAACATTTCTTTTGTTTAGAGTTTGTCATTCTACTATTTATCATTCAAATAAACCATACAATGAGATGCATGAAAATGGTCAGGTAGGTATAAAAGAGGTACTTCACATTTATTTATTTCGAAGGTAACAAATAAAAAGGTTAACCAAGGATAGTAAAAAAGGTGTCATAAAGAAAAGGGGATCGCATTCAGTAAATACAAATACTCTAGATATTCAACGCATGATCTCTTTCACGTTACTTAATCAAGAATCTTTTCGAGCATGGCTTCTTACGTAGAAGATTTCGAGCTTTCAGAGATGCTTCAAATACTATAGTCTTGCCGTTTGACCCACCGTTCAAATCACCTTGTTCTTTAAGCCCAGGTTTACTTCATTAGGACGCCCTCTCATGTTTTCATCCTAATCCTTTTTGTTCATCAAGACGCCCTTTTTCAGATTTTCAGCTTGATCTATTTTTTTATGATATTTTTTTAGGCATAATATTTATTTACAGTATCTGAGTTCACTGGGTTAGGTAACTCTTTCCCATCCATCTCAGTGAGAATCAAAGCTCCACCTGAGAAAGCCTTCTTTACGACATATGGTCCTTACCAATTTGGTGCCCATTTTCATCGGAAGTCTTTTTGTATTGGGAGAATTTTTCTCAACACGAGTTCTCTTTCGTGGAATTCTCTTGGCTGTACTTTCTTGTCATGGGCCGCGATCATTCTCTTTTGGTACATCTGTCCATGATAGATTACCTTCAAACGTTTTTTTTCGATAAGGTTTAATTGGTCATATCGAGCTCGAACCCACTTTGCTTCCTCTAGTTTCGACTCCATTAAGGCTCGTAGAGTGGGATCTCAACTTTGATGGGTAGCACAGCTTCTATTCCATAGACCAAAGAGAAATGAGTTGCTCCCGTAGATGTCCGTACAGATGTGCGATATGCATACAAAGTGAATGGTAGCTTCTCGTGCCAGTCTTTATATGTCTCGGTCATTTTCCCAATAATCTTCTTAATATTCTTGTTGGCCGCTTCAACTGCTCCATTCATTTTCGGGCGATAGGGTGAGGAGTTATGATGCCTTATTTGAAATTGTTCACACACTTATTTCATCATCTTGTTGTTCAAATTTAAGGTGTTATCTAAAATGATTCTTTCAAACAAACCATATCGACAAATGATTTCCTTTTTTAAGAACCTGCAAACTACAGTCTTCGTCATATTAGCAAATGAAACGACTTTTATCCATTTCGTGAAGTAATCTATCACCACAAAAATGAATCGGTGTCCATTAGAAGCTTTTGGGGAAATTGGCCCTATAACATCCATGCCCCACATAGAAAAAGGCCACGGAGAAGTCATGACATGAAGAGGCGAAGGGGCTGCATGAATTTTTTCGCCGTAAATTTGACATTTGTGGCACTTTCGTGCATAACTAATACAGTCGCTTTCTATCGTCAGCCAATAGTAACCGAGTCTCATAATCTTCCTGGCCATGGTGAAACCATTGGCATGCGTCTCACAAATTTCTTCATGTACACTTTCAAGTATTTTTCTAGCTTCAATATCATTCACGCATCTCAAGAGCATTTGATCTTTCCATCTTTTGTACATGATGTCCCTATCAAGAACAAATATCGCTGCCATTCTTCTGATTGTTCTTTTGTCGTTCTCATTTGTTTGTTCGGGATACCTTTGATTCTCGATATATTCTAAGATATCATGGAACCATGGCCGTCCATCTGGCTCTTTTTCAATGCTAAAACAATGTGCAGGGACCTCGTATATGCTCATTTAGAGAGGCATTATTTTTGTTTCTCTATTTGCTTTGAACATTGAAGCCAAAGTGGCCAGGGCATCGGCCAATTAGTTTTCTTCTCGTGGGAAGTAATTAAAAGTTATTTCTTTGAATTCTTTAATTAGTCCTACCACTAGATCGCTGTATTTAACTAATTTTGTATCTCTCACTTCCCAATCTCCACGGATTTGGTATATCACCAACGCTGAGTCCCCAAACACCTCTAAGATTTCGACGTTTCGTTCAATAGCTGCACGAAGTCCCATGATACAGGCCTCATATTCCGTTATGTTATTGGTACATAAGAAATTCAGCCTGGTAGTGAAGGGATAATGGTTCCTTTCTGGTGATACTAAGACTTTTCCAATCCCATGCCCCAATGAATTCAATGCACCATCAAAGCTCATCTTCCATGACTTCTCTTTGGATGACTCACATTCTTTTCCCATAATACACATCAAGTCTTCATCTGGGAAATTAAATCTCAATGGCTTATATTCTTCTGTTGTTCGAGTTGCTAATAAATCAGCATTACAGTCCCTTTTATCGACTTTTGACTCACATAGACGATGTCGTATTCTGATAGTAGGATCTGCCATCTTGCCATCTTCCTAAGAGTGTAGGTGATTCCATCATGTACTTTATTGGGTCCAACTTTGAAATTAGCCATGTCGTATGATATAACATAAATTGCCTGAGCCTCCGAACTACCCAAACTAAAGCGCAACAGAATTTTTCAATTGCCGAGTACTTTGTCGAGTACTTTGCCTCATACTCTGTAAACTTTTTGCTAAGATAGTAAATCGCTTTTTCTCTTTTCCCTGACTCATCATGTTGCCCCAGTACGCAACCCATTGAATTTTCGAACACAGTCAAATTCAATATTAACGATCTTCCTGGAGTTGGCGGTACTAGCACCGGGGGACTAGACAAATACTGTTTAATCTTGTCAAAAGCCATTTGGCACTCTTCATTCCATTCTCCCGGATTATTTTTTCGAATGAGTCAAAAAATTGAGTCACACTGGTTGGTAAGTTGAGCAATGAACCGAGCGATGTAGTTCAACCTCCCTAAAAATCCTCTGACTTCTTTTTGCGTGCGCGGAGGTGGTAGTTCTTGTATGGCTTTAGCTGGAGCTTTCTCAGTCTTTCGAACAACTTTCTGAGGTTCCCAAAATGCTCTCTTTCCCCCTTGGATTTGGCGATCATATCATCGACGTAGACTTTTATTTCTTTGTGCATCATGTCATGAAACAACATCACAATGGCCCTTTGATATGTTGCCCTAGCGTTCTTTAATCCGAACGGCATCACCTTATAACAGAATGTTCTCCGCATCGTTACGAAAGTAGTTTTCTCCATATCCTCAGAAGCCATTTTCATCTGATTATAACCCGATAATCCATCCATGAACGAAAACAATGAATGTTTGGCTATGTTATCCACCAATGTATCGATGTGTGGCAAAGGAAAATTATCTTTAGGACTTGCTCGATTCAGATCG
Organism: Gossypium hirsutum; assembly: GCF_007990345.1. Lineage (NCBI taxonomy): Eukaryota > Viridiplantae > Streptophyta > Magnoliopsida > Malvales > Malvaceae > Gossypium > Gossypium hirsutum. Next base: position 93,571,010 of record NC_053435.1, on the reverse strand, counting down.
CTATAATCCACACACATTCGTACCTTGCCGTCTTTCTTCGGTATTGGGACTATGTTAGCTACCCATTATGGATATTTAGAGACTTGTAGGAAGCCAGTATCGAATTGTTTCTTAACTTCTTCTTTTATCTTTAACAGCATTTCAGGTATCATTTGTCTTAGCTTCTGTTGAATGGGTTCTCATTTTGGTTTCAGTGGGAGTCTATGGGCCATTACATCCTCATCCAATCCTGGCATGTCCTGATACGACCATGCAAATACATCTTTTTACTCATGAAGCAAAGCGATCAAATCATGTTTGGTGTTGTCTGGAATGGAGGTCCCAATCTTCATTTCTTGCTTCTTTTCTTCATTTCCCAATTTTACTATCTCAATAGATTCTTGATGAGGTAGAATCTGTTTATCTTCTTATTCTACCATTCTTAGTAAGTCAGGAGACGAGACATAGTCTTCAACCATGACAAAATACATCTCCATTAATGTTTATTTAAATGATAAAGAGCAAATCATAAGCTCTTACAAAAGAATCCCTACTATTACTTAGGGACACACAAAAAGAAGAGTGTTAACATTGAGCATTACTCTGGAGAAGACTTAGAAACTACAAGGAGATCCGCAGCAGTCCAATTGTTCAAAACGAATCCAGGAAGACAATGGCGTATCATTGAAACATCTTTAATTGCATCATTTCCTTTGTTAATGACATTTATACTGAAATTCTGAAGACCCCTTTCAATTAATAACAACATACTTCGTGGATTATCTTCCCCGGGGTATATCATTCCTATAGATGTAAATATTTTTGACAAAGGAAGGTACGTTATGGGCTCCCATTCTAATTCTCGGCCTAAGGCTCTTGCAATCCACCTTTTCTGATCTTTCTGCAACTGTTTTCTTCTTTGTCGCATATCCGGTTCGAACCCTAAACCATATCGAGCCTTATGAGGCACTGGTTTTAGAGCTCTCACTATCCCTTGTTGATATATTCCCAAACCTTTCCTCGCTCGGGCTCCATTTCCCACAGTCAGTTTAATTCCCATCTTGGTATTCCTTGACAGCTTAGGCATGGGAATTTTATTTTCTTCAGCAATGAACGTAGCATTGATGAATTCAAAGGAACGGAAGGAACATTCTACTGCATCCTTGCTTACTTCAAGGTATGGTGTATCAGCAGAGATAGATGCGACAATGTCTTCCTCACCCACAACAGTGACCAAGAGACCATCCATGATAAACTTCACTTTTTGATGGAGAAATGAAGGAACTGCCCTAGTAGAGTGGATCCAAGGCCTTCTTAAAAGGCAATTATACAAAGGCGTGATGTCCATGACCTGAAACTCGATGTCATATATATAGGGGCCCACTTCTCGAGGAATTTTAATTTTTCCCATGACTTCTCGTCTTGTCCCATCGAATGCTCTTACTGTAGAGTGACAAGGCCTCAGATAAGATAAATCAATTGGAATTCTAGAAAGCGTAGCCAAAGGCATGACATTGAGTGCTGACTCATTATCAATGAACACATTCGGTATTATATAACCCTTGCAACAGGTTGTGATATGTAATGCTTTTACGGATCCCCTACCATTTGGCGATATTTCATCATCTCTGAAAGAAATAAAATTATCCGTGTTCAGGTTATTCACCCACCTATCAAGCTTTTCGATAGATATATTGCTTGCCACGTAAGCTTGATTTAATACTTTCAGCAAAGCATTCCAATGTGGTTCTGAATTCAACAGTATGGATAATACCGAGATTCATACTGGTTGTTTGCTTAACTGTTCCACGACGTTATATTCACTATACTTGATGAACTTCAAGAATTCATGTGCTTCCTCTTCATTCACAGACCTTTTAACTTCTTGTTCGGATAAATTCTCAAGTTCAACCTCGGCCTCATGCATTGGTGCCTTTTCTTTCTGCTTCAAGTCATTAGTCTTCTTCATTAGTTCGACCGCTTTAGAATAACACCTCCCACTGCGGGTGAAGTGTCCTACTTTACTAACATTTCCGGTCGTGATTTTGGATTTTTCACCTTCAGGTATGATAATGTTGACATTATGTTTCCATAGTACTGCCTTGTTGTCTTTGTAAGGGAAAGGAGATGGTACTTCAATTATCATCTTTGGTTTCACTTGCTCCTTTTTTGCATCGTAATAAATCACCAATGGTCGATCAACATTATAAGGGAAACCTGATGATTGATTATCAGAAGTGCATACTTCTCTTTCATCGGCCTCTTTCATTTTGTTAAAGATCTCGACTTTCTTGTTGTTCATCATGTCTTGAAGTAGTTTTCTGAATCCTTCACAATACTGGATGTCATGCCCCTCGATCCCATGAAAATCACAAAAATATTGACTTTTTGTATTTCCTTCTTTGAAAATTCTGTTGGGATGACAGAACAACCCCTTTTCAACCATTACCTCCCAAATCTTTCGCAGCGGTGTCTTTATTTCAGAAATACAACTTTTGGCACGCCACCTGTCTTCTTTTGTCACCGCGCTCACGTTCCCTTCAATGTGGTTAGGGAGTAGATTTCTAGTCGTATTACCTGCACCATCAAATCGTAGAATGCCTGCATCAATAAGACCTTGAACCTTCCTTTAAAGGCCAAACAATTTTCTGTAGAATGCCCTTGGTTTCCGGCGTGGTACATGCAACTAGCATTAGGACCATACCATTTTGGGTATGGAGGCTTCAGGGGTGCCATATAATGTGGGGATATTAATTGCTTTTCCAAAAGTTTTGGGTAGAGCTCTCCGTATAACACGGGGATAGGGGTGAATTGAGGTTTTTCAAAATTGGGTTTTGTCGGTCTTTGTTCATTTTTGGGTTGGTTTTGAGCCGGCCTGGTATTTGGTAGGAACATGGCAAATGGTCTTTGGTTATCTGTGGCGTAGACGGGGTAAAGAGGAGGTGCTTGATAGTAAGGGTTTTGGGGAGGATAATAGAAGTTTGGAGGCGGGTGATATCGAGGTCGTGGTTGGGTTGGGTAAAAATTAGAAGTATGGTGGCTCCTAATTCCCACCATATTAGTTTCTGCCTCTTTTTTCTTTACAGGTGCTGCCCTTTTCAAGCTCTCGGAACCTTTCATCCTTCCACTTTTGATGGCATTTTCTATAAGCTCCCCAAATATTACAATATCTACGAAGTCTTTCGTGGCACTTCCTACCAACTTATCATAAAATGGTGCTTTCAAAGTGTTGATGAAGAGGACCGTTATTTCTGTTTTAGTCAATGGGGGTTCTATTTGAGCCGAGATGTTCCTTCACCTTTGCGCGTATTGCCTAGAAGTCTCCATCGGCTTCTTTTCCATCATCTGCAGAGTTAGCCAATCAGGTACCATGTCAGATACATGCTTGTATTGTTCACAAAATGCTGACGCCAAGTCTTTTCATGATCGGATCCTTTCTCTACTGAGTTGATTATACCATCGAAGGGTCGATCCGACCAAGCTATCTTGGAAACAGTGTATTAGCAATTTATCTTCATTCACGTAACCAGTCATCTTCCGGCAAAACATGACTAGGTGTGCCTTTGGACATTTCGTTCCATCATATTTTTCAAAATCTGACATTTTAAATTTTAGAGGCAGAACCAGATTGGGTACCAAACTAAGCTCTTTGGCACTTAGTGCAGAGAAGGTTTCAGCACCTTCTATCGCCTTGAGCCTTTCTTCCAAGCTCCTATACTTATCCTGAGCATCATGATCATCCATTTTCAACCTGGCTATTTCTACCAGATCATCCAAATCTGGAATATTGGGATCAGCAGGATTAGCTCTGGGGTTCGATATGAATATACCTTGCCCTATATGAGCAGGAGGTACGGGTCGTTGCTCCAAGCTTGCATGTTCTCCTCAATGACATTCTCTTTGTATTACATGTGCATGAGGTGGAGTGAATCTTGGGGGATAGAGCGGATTCTGATCATGATTAGTTCTTGGCTGAGGCTCCATAGTGTCAGGGCTCTGCATAGGTCCATTTTCTTTGACCAAAACTGTCATCATTTCTATTATTTTGGCCATCTGATCTCTTTGCTCAAGCGACTTGGTCAACTGCTCTTGTAATTCTCTTTGGGCCCTTTCCATCCTTTCAATTCTCTCATTGAACTCGGCTTCCATAATTCTAGCTTTTCAGCGCGTCCTATAAGAATGGCGTGATTCCAGACTTGTAGTGTCACAACTGCGGATTATACAGTTTTAGCCTCAGTGAATGATTATAGAGATATGTACATGCAATGAATGAATGAATGAATGTCAAATAAATGTTAGTCATGAATGAATGTGTAAGAATTTGGTGTCGATTTCAAGATGACCCCTACTTAGGCATTTCATTAATCAAAAGAGTCTATTACAAAACGTTTCGTTATTTTTGATTCAACAGTTTCACAAATTTTCTAGCCACATTGCCTTGTTTCTTCACTCGTTCTAAGAATTCTGATATGCTTGATCTTTGACTCGGAGGGAATTGGCAGCTGAGAGCTTCGGCTTCATCTGATAACTGCAAACTTGCATAGCTGCCTTGCGAATTTCATTGATCAAAAAGTCGAGTTACATTTCTTTTTCTTGGAGAGCTCTTTCGTAAATGCGAGTGTCTCTGTCGTGCTGATCATTCTTTTCTTCTAGAGCTTTTAGAAGAGTATCTAACTGTTTTGACGAGATTGCAGCATATTTTTTAGATCTCGTATTTTCCTTCTTAGCTCTTAGCTTTCGGACTGACTAGTCACAAATTTTGTAGTCACAGTTTTATACTCAGCATTATTCTTTCTTAACTCTATCATAGTACGCGCAGCTTTTTCCTCTTCTTTCTTTGCTTTCCCTTTCCAGAATTCCATCCCACCTTCGATGTTACTAATTTCTTCCTTCCATTCTACTGACGACTTGCCCAACCCACTATTTTTTATAGTGCTTCTTAATTTCTTATTTTCCAAATGAAGGTCCCTTAAGTCATTTCTCACGATCTCAGCTTCTCTTTGGATTTTCACGGTTTGGGACTTTTCAATCTGAACATCGATCTTTACCTGGTAGTTTTCCTCTTGAAGAGAGCTGATATTCTGTAACAATTTAACCTTTTCACGTTCAAATTTGTGTCTTGTTACTTCCAGCTTGGATGACATTTCTTCTGAGAAAGGATTCTGGAAAGTGTAATTCGTCGATGAGACGTGTTGACTATTCACTCTTCGTTTTCTCCATATGTCATAATCTTGAGTGATAATATCAGCATAGAGAGCTAACTCCATTAGGTGAATTTCTTTCTAAGCTTTTGCAGTATCCCGGACTCTTTTCATGTAACCTTCACCTGTAAAGGCAAACTCTGACTGTGCCAACCCTCCGGCGGCGGGTATGAACTGTCGTGAAGCAAACTGCCTTTGAACCATTAATGGAGCATATCCAACCCCTCCCCATAATTCGAGTAAAGGCACCCAATCTTGGCTTCCGCATTTATATATTAGAACTAAAGGACGAATCCATGGTGCTCTCCAGGTTATCTCTTTAGCGCGAAGGTTTTGAAAAATCGAAACCCAGTGCTGCTCGGTGACATCTTTGGGCCAATCTTTCTCAAAGTAAGCCTTTAATGGGGCGAATGTTTTTGAGAACATGTCGAAAGGTGCGCGCTCTACTTTCCAGAAATGGCTTAGAATCCAGACATTAAGTAATTGCCACATCTGATAAAACGTCCTTCCCCTTCTCTCCTACAACTACTCAGAGATCTAAAAGTCTCGGCCAAGACAGTTGGGACGGGGTTGATCCCTTACCCCAACCTTTCAAAGAAATCCACTACCGTGACTTCTGTATGCCTGAGAAATTTTGGGAAGACAATTAATCCATAAATGGCCAAAGCAAACAGATCCATCCTCTTCACAATATTTGGATGGTTTTGAACTAAATCTCGCAGAGAAAACCATGGGACACAACTAACTTCGTTCTTTTTCTTTATGTTTTTCAGCCAACATATCAGTCATTCCTGTCAACCTCGCTAACTTTTTCTTGAAGGTCATTGGTTTGGGCTCTTTCACATATATCTTGCTGAATTGTACATCGTCAATGCGAAGCAAGGCAGCATACTCTTTTATGGTCGGAGTTATATCTTCCTGATTGAAAGTGAAACATTGGTAAGCTGGATCCCAGAATCGAACTATGGCTTGAATCAACTGTTCCTCTACATTGACGGCGATCAAGTGAGCTATATCCCCGTACTTTTCAGTGAAATGCCCCTAGTATTTGAGTCCCATTGTTTCCAAATCTGAGTCAAGTCTTCGAGGTTATTCTGACGAACGTTCGAAGTTACATGTTCGGGAAAATTAAAGATGCATCCTTCTGTTAAACTGTCCCTTTTCGCTTTCTGGGTTTTCAAAGACCAGTCTCGGACCACAACATTTTTCTCGGTTACTTGCGTAATTGACTCCTCCATCAGAAACCCGTTTTTGGCAACCAATCTCTAATCAACATCTTCCTAATCAAGATGCATATGATGCATAATGAAAAATAAAAATAAAAAATAAACAACCTTGGTTAGTAATCATAATAAATATGAACAGAGAAAAAACTATTGAGAATCTAAGAAATTAAGTTACCCGGTCCAATAGACCCGATTCCTTTGCAAAGTATAAATGTAAAAGAAATGAGGTAGGAGGCGTTTCTCCTGTGTACTTATTTTGGTGACTATTAACGGACGGAAATTCGGCATGGCTCTATTTAGGTGGCTCGTATGGTTTACTATATGCGGTTTCGGTTCTAGAAAAATACTCGAATTATTCGTACTATCGTCTACTAAGACTAGTACAAAGCATCGGTCGTAGCCCATCACAGGCTCACGAGTTCAATTCGAGGGATTACATTCACTTATGCCTATGCGGAGGGACAAGTTAACTCACGAAAGCACAAGTCATATGTAACCTGGAAGTATTCACTACCCTATGCGGAGGGACGAGTTAACTCACGAAGGCGTAACGTTTACTTCCACTTAAGCGGATAGAGCCCGATAGAGAGGTCATGTTATACAAAAAATGCAAGTGCTCGGTGTGTGGGGAGAAACTCACAAACCTTTACGTTTTATTTAAAAACTAAACTACAAAAAAACTAAAACCATAAAAACTTAGAACTGAAAATCAACAAGATAAAACAAGTTAGAAGAATATTTGCAACATGATGCAAATGCATAGTTTTCAAAAACAAAATTTTCAGGATCACGAATAAATACTAATTTGAACAAGGAATTTTGAAAATTTTGACAACACGCGTTTAATTCTGGACTCGACTCTTAGAAAAAAAGGGTCCCCAGTGGAGTCGCCAGCTGTAGCGACGTAAAAATTTCGCTTTGGTCGTTAGTTGAGGCGATTATTTGAAAATTTAAAAATAGAATTTCAATTTTAAAAAGAAAAGGAGTCGCCATCGACCATTTTTCTAGGTGTGATCGGACACCTAATAAACCTTCTTTTTTAGAAAAGAAAATTTATTCTTGAACAAAATGAAGGCCGAATTTGGGTCTACGCGAAAATCCAGAGAAAAATAGGGTTCGGGAGTCGGTTACGCACGAGGAAGGTATTAGCACCCTTGCGACGCCCAAGGTTGGTATCTTGTTAAACACGTGTTGTCATAATTCTCAAAATACAAGTTTAATTTAATACTTAGTTGAGATCCGATTAAAATTCGAAATTTGAAATTTTTGGTTTTTTAGAAGGACGTCTTATTTTTAACACGAGCCAATGATATCCACCCAACATAGTGATAAAATCAGCGACTTAGTGTTGAAATTGGTACGTTGCCTTATTTATTTTTTGGAATTGATTAAAAACATAAAAAATATCATTTACGATAGGAAATTGTAAACAATGCAAGTGATGATACAATTAATGAAAAACATTAAAATATAATATTAGCATAAAAATAAAAATAATATTCACAATGAAGAAAATAATAAAAGAAATAGTATTTGTAGTAATGGTAAAAATACTAATATGCACATGAAGAATACACACGTATATATGTATGTTAATGATGATGATAATGATAATAAAAATAACAAATATTATGTAATATGTGTAAACAAACTTATAATTTAAGTAAAAAAATGATAAAATAATAATAGAATAAATATAGACAAGTATTATATGAAACAAAACAATGATACAAGATAATAGAAAATTTTCAAAGTTTAAAATTACATAAAAGTGTAATCGAATAAATAATGAAATAATAAAATAGAATTAATGAATCATATAAAAATCGTAAATATATAAAAGAAAAGCTATAATAATAATTATAATAAAAGTAATAATAATAAATATAACAATAGTAATATTAGTGATAAAAAATAATAGCTATAAAAATAAACATAATAACCATGACAATAAAGAATAATAGTAATAATAATAATGAAAATAAAAGTAATATTAATAATACATTATATTACGAAAGTAAAGTATTAACAATAGTGATAATGGTAATAATAATTAATAAGTTAAATTAATTAGTAATAAAGTAATAAATAAATAAACATGAAAAGGAAAGTGTATAATATAATAATAATGTTAAAATAAGGTAATTAAAAATATTACTATATAAATACATATATATATGCTTATATAATAAAAATATACACTAATATTAATAATAATAATCATAGTAATAATATTGAAATCCAAAAAGCAAATATAATAAGAATATTAAAATAAAGTAATAAAGAATAATACTATATATAAATATATACATATACATACACATATATAATAAAAATACACACTAATATTAATAATAAAAATGATAATAGTAATAATATTAAAATACAAAAAAGCAAATGTAGTATAATAAAAATATTTAAATAAAGTAATAAAAAAATAATACTATGTATAAAAATATATACATATACATATACATATATAATAAAAATACACACTAATATTAACAATAATGATAATAGTAATAATACTAAAATAAAAAAAGCAAATGTAGTATAATAAAAATATTAAAATAAAGTAATAATAAAAAAATAATACTATGTATAAAAATATATACATATACAAATATAATAAAAAAATACACTAATATATAATACTAATACTAATACATTAATAAAAATAATAAGAATATGTTAATAATAATAAATTAATGAATTAAAAATAAAATGAATAAATAAATACACAAAAATAAAATATAATTGTAATAGTAATATTAATAAAATAATAATAATAATAATAAGTTAAAGTAATAATAATATATGTTAATTTAATAAATAATATGGAAAATAACAAAAAAAATAAGTAAATTAAATCTACAATGAAAGTTCAAGGCCAATTTGCAAATAAATAAAGAAGAAAAGACCAAATTGAACACGCTAACAATAAAGAAGGACCGAAACCAAAAATAACCCTCCCTCTAAAACGCACAGCATTGGGTAGGACTCAATTGAAGTCCAAGTACAAATTCAGGGCAACATTGAAAACAAAAAAATACTTGATTGCAAAGTAATAAAAAAGCGGAAGGGTTAAAAGCGCAATTAGCCCTTCCGTTAAAAAACACGCGGATCCTAGGCGGGTCGGGTCTTGAATTGACTATAGACCTCTGCTATCTTGTTATTGTTTAAATTCAATGCATTGTGAGATATAATCCTTTTTGGCATTCCATACCGAAATATAATCTTTTATTTTTTAAGAATTTGCTGATTCCCGACTTTATGACATTGGCGTAAGAAGTGGCTTCTACCCACTTGATGAAGTAGTTGACGACCACAAAGATAAATTGATACCCATTGGAAGCTTTTGGCGAGATCGACCCAATAACATTCATGCTCCACGTAAAGAAAGGCCATAGGGAATTCATAACGTGAAGAGATGAATGAGACCCATGAATTTTGTCTCCATAAATTTTGTATTTATGACATCTCTTGGCATAACTGATACAATCCCATTCCATACCAATAATATCTGAATCTCATGATTTGGCTGGCCATTGTAAAACCATTAGCATGTGTTCCGCAAACACCATCATGGACTTCTTCTAATATTTTCTTAGCTTCAACAGCGTCCACACATCTTAGTAGCACTTTATCCTTTCTTCTTTTATATAGGACCTCCCCATTTAAGACATAATCATTGGCCAGTCTCCTTAGCGTCCTTTTATTATTTTTGGTTGCCTGCTCAAGGTATTCACGGCTCTTTACATAGTGCAAAATGTCGTGATACCAAAGATGATCATCTCTTTCTTCTTCCTTAATGTTGTAACAATGGGTCAGAGTTTCATAAATATTCATATCAATAGGTTTTACATCCTCTTGTTTGTTCACTTTGACCATGGAAGCTAAAGTATCCAGGGCGTCAGCCATCTGATTTTATCTCGCAAGAGGTAGCAAAAGGTGATGTCATTAAAACCCCTTAATTAACTCAAGGACCAACCTTCGATAATTGATTAACTTGGGGTCTCTTATCTTCTATTCACCTTTGAGTTGGTAGATCACTAGTACAGAATCCCCATATACCTCTAGTACCTTGATCTTACGTTCTATAGTTGCACGAATACACATGATGCATGCTTCGTATTCTACAATGTTATTTGTGCAATCAAAGTCAAGTTTACTGGTGAAAGGATAATGATCTCTATTTGGGGATACCAAGATTGCCCCGATTCCTTTACCTATAGAGTTTAAGGCTTCGCCAAAATTTAGTTTTCAATGATGTCCTTCTTAAGTATCTTTTTCAGTGGTTACAACATACATCAGATCCTCATTTGGGAAATCAAAATTTAAAGACTCGTAATTTTTTAGAGCTCTACTGGCTAGAAAATCTGCTATTGCACCCCCTTTTATTACCTTCTAGTTCACATAGATTATATCAAATTCGAAAAGTAAAATCTACCATCGGGTCATTCTTTCATTCAAAGCAGTTGACTCCATTATGTACTTTAGAAGGTTTATTTTTTAGATTAGCCAAGTTGTATGGTACAACATGTACTGTCTCAGTGTCTGGGTTGTCCAGATTAAGGCGCAACACAACTTCTCAATTGGAGAGTACCTTGTCTCACATTCAGTGAACTTCTTACTGAGGTAATATATCATTCATTCTTTCTTTCCTGACTCATCATGTTAGCCAAGCACGCATCCTATAGAATTCTCGAACACTGCCAAGTACAGTATCAGTAGCTTATCTGGACTAGATGGCATCAACACTAGGGCATTGGACAGGTAATGTTTGACCTTGTCAAAGGTTTCCTGACATTCTTTATGCTATACACCTGGATTATGTTTCTTAAGGAGACAGAATATGGGGTTGCATTTCTCGATTAGTTGTGAAATGAACCGGGCGATGTAATTTAGTTTCATTAAGAATCCCTGGACCTTTTTTTGAGTGTGCGGTAGAGGCAACTCTTATATAGCCCTAACTTTATCTAGGTCGATCTCGATCCCATTTTTGCTGGCTACAAATCCTAATAATTTTCTCGACCTAGCCCCGAAGGTACATTTTGCTGGATTGAGCTTTAGCTAAAATTTTCTTAACCTTAAAAACAGTTTCCTCAAGACTTGTACATGCTCCTTTTCTATTATGGATTTTGCGATCATATCATCGACATAAACCTCAATTTCTTTATGCATCATATCATGAAACAAAGTTACCATGGCTCTTTGATACGTCTCTCCTGCATTCTTTAGTCCAAATGGTATCACCTTATAATAAAATGTTCCCCGCATGGTTACGAATGTGGTCTTTTCCATGTCTTCAGGATATATCTTTATTTGGTTGTATCCAGAGAAGTCATCCATGAAGGAGAATAGTGAATATCTTGTCTTGTTGTCCACTAAAGTGTCGATGTGAGGTAATTGTATTTCGGGCTGGCTTTGTTTAAATCCTTGTAGTCTACGCACATGCGTACTTTCCCATCTTTCTTAAGGAAGGGGACTATATTGGCTACCCACTCCGAGTATTTAACTACTTGTAGGAAACCAACATCGAATTGTTTCTTGACCTCTTTCTTTTTTTCAGTAGGATGTCGGGCCTAAACTTTCGGAGCTTCTGTTGAACCGACTTACATTCTTCCCTTATGGGAAGCCAATGTACCATGATATCAGTACTTAGACTAGGTATGTCTTGATACGACCATGCGAAGACATCTTCAAATTCTTGTAGTAACTCAATGAGTTCTCGTTTTGTCTCCACAGTAATGCAAGCTCCGATCTTCACCTCTTTTTTTTTCTTATTTGTCTCACAAACTTTCAAATTCTACTGAATCTTTGTAAAGTAGGATTTGTTTCTCATCTTATTTTACCATCCTTACAAATCAAGAGATAAGTTATAATCTTAGTCATCTTCAAAGTCCTGAGGTTCCTCTGGACACATATCCTGCTCAAAAGGAGAGTCTAAATCAGCAGCAGCGTCGTTCGTATCATTGATATCTAGAGACTTGTTATAGGAATAAAGGAAGACCCAAAAAAACAAATGAATCTAAGAATAATTATCTGTGTGGTATGAGTATGGATGAAATGGAAAAAATAAAAGAATATTTGCCAAATTGAGACACAAAGATGCATTTTTTTGAAATAACAATAGTGGACATATGCCTTTTTTACAAAAGGATTCTTATTGCTCCCAGGCTTAAAGCAATAAGTGTGTTTTGAATATTACTCTGAATTAATTCTAAAAATTACAAGGACCTCTTCCGCAGTTCAATTGTTCAGAACACTTCCGGGGATATAAGCACAAATGCCTGATAGGTTCTCCCCAATTCCTTTCTCGGATATGGCATTGATGCTCAAGTTTTCCAACATTCCTTTTGGAATTTGTTTTTTTGACGTCTTTTGTTTAGGATAAATGATTTTTCTTGACACGAATGTTTTAGATATATTGGGAAAAATCACCGGTTCCCATTTGACCTCTCCCCCACTTAGTTGCACTCTAATTCTTTCTTACTTTATTTCCAGCTCATTCTTCTTTTGTCTCGCATCTAGCTTGTACCCTAAGCCAAAGCAGTCTTGTTTGTCCATCAACATTGGTTCCTCGACTCTTCTTTGAAGGTATTTTTTTAGTCCTCTTCTAGGTAAGGCTCCTATTTCAACCGTCAACTGTAGGCCCATCCTCGTAGTTTTGGATATTTGTGGCACTAGGATCTTGTTTCATTCGACAATGAAAGTTGCATTCACAAATTCTAGTTATCAGAATGAACATTCTATTGCCTCCTCATCCGCTCCTATGTATGGTGCGTCACTAGTTATAGATGCAATGATATCCTCTTCAGCGTTTATTGTTAGCAGTCGACCCTCTGTTACCAGTTTTAGTTTTTGGTACAATGACGACGACACTGCCCTAGCCGAATGAATCCAAGGTCTACCCAACAAGCAATTATAAGAGGGTTTGATATCCATCACCAAAAAGTCTACCTCATATGTGTTCAGACCAATTAAGAGAGGTATTTTAATACTTCCAATCACCGTCCTTTATGTACCGTCAAATGCTATCACTATATTTTGGCACGTCTTCATGTGAAAGCTATCTACTGGCAATCTATTCAGTGTGGATAGAGGCAAAATGCTTAGTGCATATCCATTGTCAATTAACACCCCGGGCAATGTATATTATTTGTAGCGGGTAGTGATGTGTAGAACCTTCATTGATCTCATGCCCCTTGGAGCTATTTCATCATCATTGAAAAAGATAAAATTTTTGGCACTCAGATTGTTAACCAAACGGTCTAGCTTTTTTACAGAGATATTATCAGCGACATAAGTTTTATTTAACACATTCATTAATGCGCTACGATGTGTCTCTGAGCTCAAGAGCAAAGCTAATACTGATATATGAGCTAGTTGTTTGCGTAGCTATTCTACAACATTATAGTTGCTATGTTTTAAGAACTTCAAGAATTTTTTAGCCTCGTTCTCAGTTACTGGCTCACTAACAAGTGATTCAAGTTTAGCATTTTTTTCTAATGCTCGACTGCCAGGGTTTTTCCTTTAATGGGCTCGGTTCTTGTACTGGCAGGGTCATAACGCTTCCCACTACGCATGAAGAAACCAATATCCTGGCCCTCTTCTGAAGTGCCAACCGAGTTATCCTCTCTCAGGATCATTACTTGCAATCATAATTCCATGAAACCATTTTGCTATTATTGTAGGGAAAAGCCACGGGTTTCCGAATTATGACTCTTAGTACAGCTTATGTTCTCGCTTCATTACTTCCTGGTCGTGAAATAATCACAACTGGGTAGTTAACCTTGTAAACTTTTTCTGTTGACCCTTCCTCTGATGTGCAAACACCTCCTTCTTCTAAGTCCTTGACATCTTCAAATAATTCCAATTCTTTGTTATCTATCAGACTTTACACTAGAGCTCTGAACTCAGTGCACTCTTGGACCTCATGACCTTCTTTAGCGTGGAACTCACAGTAGCTCCTCACTCCTGTAGGCATCTCCTCTTAATCTTGAATGATTAATCCCATATCTATCATTTTTTGCCAAACCCATTTTAGTGGGGATTTCACTTCTGCATCATTGGTTTTGGTCTTCTTTCCTCCACTCTAAATTATCACGTTTACCCCTTGGTTAGAATGATTGGGTAACGGATTTCCTGTCACATTAGGTCCTGAAGGATCATTGAACCTTACAATCCCCATCTTGGTAAACCTTTCGATCAACTTTTTGAATGCAGTGTAGTTCTCAATCGAGTGTCCCGTAATTCCTGTGTGGTACTCGTATTGAATATTCATACCATACCATTTTTAGAATGAAGATTGTATAGGTTTTAAGTAAAATAGGGATACCACATACAGATTGAACAAATTTTGATATAACTCTCTATATGTCATTGGGATGGGGTGTGAATTAGAGTTTTTCCGTGTTTGGCCTTAAGTTAGATTCTTGCCTCGAAGAGCCTTGATGGCTAGTTGTTACGGTCATTGGTTGGCCTATAGTGACCGGTTTTGAATAACTATTATTATACACATCTGCGGTGTTCACTTCATTTTCTTTATTTCTCTAGGTAGATCTTTTAGTGTTTTCCCCCGCATCAGTTTTCCCATTCCTTACTGCATTTTTAATTATTTCTCTAGACATTACTATATCTGAGAAACTCTTGGTAGCACTTCCCAATATATGGTTAATGAACGGGGCTTTTAAACTGTTTATGAAAAGCATTGTTGTCTTTTTTTCCAAAAGAGGTAGCTGAACTTGCGTTGCTACCCTCTCTCCATCTTTGAGCGTATTGTCTAAAGCTTTCGCTTTGTTTATTCTCCATGTTTTGCAGTGTAATTCTATCGGATGTCATGTCGGTTACATGGCTGTATTGTTCCGTGAAAGCTTGTGCCAAGTCTTTCCATGAGTTAATTTTGGCACGGCTTAGCTAGTTGTACCACTTGGTAGTTGACCCGATCAAACTATCCTAGAAGCAGTGGATTAACAATTAGTCGTTATTGAAGTATCCCATCATTCTTCGGCAGAACATTGTGATATAGGCTTCAGGGCAACTAGTCTCATTATATTTTTTGAATTCTGGAGTTTTGAAATTTGGTGGGAGCACTAGATATAGGATTAAGCTCAACTCTTTACCATCAACACCACAAAGGTAGTTAACACTCTCTATAGCTCTAAATTTCTCCTCCAACCACTTGCACTAATCTTCTAGCTATTTTGGAAATTCTACTCTTGCTTTATCCATTTCTACCATGTCATCCAAATCGGGAACAACTAGGTTGGTCGGATAATCCCTAGGATTGGAACCTGAACCTGTTGGGTAATTCACTGGTGCTGAGGTGCCAGCTTGATATTGTTGAGGTCTTATAGTCACGGGTACCCTTCGTGGATATGTATCTGGTTGGACTTGAACATTTACCGGCGTAAAGCCTAAGGGGTATGTAGGGTCTTCATTATCATCCCCAGAGTTAATCACACTACTTTTCCCTTTTTCAATCCCTCTAGCCAGCAACTGGATCAACTGGCTTATCATACTTCGTTAGGATTCTTGTATTTGATCCCTCAAGTCTTGCTATACCTTAGCTAATTGTTCCTGCAACTGCATTTGCAATTGATCTTACATGTCTTTCTGAATTTGTTCCAATCTCTCTAACCTTTGATCTATGGCTTTGGTTTTACTGCGGGTGCCGTAACAATATTTGGTCGGCAAATTCTTGTTGGTTTCCAGGGTAACTCTAACAGCCTAATTTTCAGTGATGTCGAAACAGTGATTCGAGATCACTAAATCCGACAAATGAGTAGGAAATATTATTAATTTAGTAAGTATAAGTTAAATGTGAAGTTAGGAAAAATTTTGAAGTAGTGAATAATGTACTAAAAATAAATATTAAAATAATTAGAATAAAAAATGAGGTATCGAGACCTCGAGAATTTTAAATAGAGCCATAAATATTTTTATAAATATTCATGGAGTGTTAATAAGTCAGTATTAAAGTTTTGTCAAGAAATTTTAAAGTTCTGATAGTTAATTGAACAAAAAGGACTAAATTGTATTAAATGCAAAATTGTGGGAAATGATTAAATAGTTTAAATGATAAAAGAAAGAGGGTTTAAAAGGTAAATAGACCCAAGGTCTCTTTGGGCTGGACGGAAATGGCATGAAATCAGCAAGAAAATAAGGAGAATTAAGGGTAAAATTGGAAAATTACAAAATTTACTTAATAAAGCTAGGACTAAAGTGGAATTATCTAGATTTCTCTTTATTTTTCTGCATTCTCATCAGAAAAAACACTATGGAAGAGTTCCCTTAACCTGGTTTTTCATATTTTTTCTTCAAGTAAGTTCAATTATTGATTATTTCTTGAATTTTTTTGTGTTTTTGTGACTTTTACAACTAGGTCCACTTGTTAAATTCATTAGTTTTTGATTCTATGAAAGAAATTGAAAGTTTCTATGAATATGTTCTGGAATTATTTGATGATTTGGCATGGAATTAGAGCTTTAAATTGTTTATATGCTGATTTTATTGAAAGAATTGAATAGAAAGTGAATGTTTGGGAACTAATTGTAAAAGAGTTTGAAGTTAGAGTTTTATGTAGAAATTCTGAATTTCAATAATTATGAAATAACTTATAATATTTAGGAAAAGTATTAATTGAGAAAATTATCTTAATTGAGGGGTTAATTGAGCAAGGACTGAATTGTATGAATTGTGAAATTTGGGGCAAAATGGAAATCAACATTTTGCACTAAAACTGTTTTGGACAACAGCAGTAGTTTAACTTTGAAAAATCACCAAAAATTGTAGAAATGGAATTAAAGGATGAATAAAATATGAAATTAAATTTTATTTAGTCTAATTTCTTATAGAAGAAATGATGTAAGCAATCGAATTGTAAATCATAAGATATGATCAATTTTGTGAGACAATGTCAGAATGATTTTGGGTTCCCCTGTTCTGACTTTGTAAAATCATCAAAAATTGGATAAAAATAATTATAGGCTTAAATTTATATTTTTAGAATCTTGAATGAGTATACTTTCAAGAGAAATAAATTGGAACATCATTCAAATATTGTACGAGGAGATAATTAATTTTTAGTGAAGAAGGGTCGGAATTGTCAGACAGCAAAACAGTGGAGACTTCAATGAATAAACTGTATTAATTGGCCCAACCAAAAAGTATGAAATTTTTATGGTAAGAAGATATGTGAGTCTAGTTTCTGAGAAAATTATCGGATCTTAATTTTGATTTCCGTATCTCTAGATATAAATAATTTAGTGACTACGACACGGGTGGATAGTCTGAATATTCACATAAGTAATTAGTGAAAATTATGGATAAGGTTACTTACAAGTGTGTTATTTATACCAAGGATGTGGATGGAGAGGAGGAGGAGGAAAATATATGAATATGCTCGTGTATAAATTAAACACATGCCCGATTATAATCTATAAGTGTTGGATTAGAAATGATGTAATGTTTTATTTGGAATATTTATTATGAAATTATGATTATCGTTATAATACAAAATTTGAACCTGTGAGTTTATATGGCTAAATTTTAGTGTTTATTTGTTCATTTTATGAATTTCATGATGTGTTATTTCATATGTATTGATGATAAAATCGTGAATAATGTAAAAGCATAAAAATTGAATAAATGATCAAATTGAGCATTTCAGTTCAGTGACAAGATGAATTGAAGGAAAAGACCATGGTTGGACCATGGCAACAAGTGATAAGTGATAGCTTCGGCTACACTTATCTGATCAAGGATAAGTGAAAGTGATAAGTAATAGCTTCGGCTACACTTATCTGATCAAGGACAAATGACAAGTGAAAAGTGGTAGTTTCGACTACTTGATCAGTGAAAAGTGGTAGCTTCTGCTACCTGATCAGTGAAAAATGGTAGCTCCGACTACCTGATAAGTGAAAAATGGTAGCTCCGGCTACCTGATCAGTGAATAGTGGTAGCTTCGGCTACAAGTGACAAGTGATTTCTGTATAAGACCATATTTGGGATATGGCATCGGTGTGATATATGCTATTGTATAAGACCATATCTGGGATATGGCATCAGTGAGATATGTGATTCGTGTAAGACCATAGCTGGGCTATGGCATCGATATGTGATATGTGATTACGTGTAAGACCATAGCTAGGCTATGACATCGATATATGAAGATGTGTAAGACCATAGTTGAATTATGGCATCGAGTAAACAAAGTACTCAATTCCGTAAGACATTCACTAATTTGACAAAGTTTGGTAAGTGTTACATGGAATTATGTGATACATGAAGTACGAGTTAATAAGATATGAGTATAGAACTTGGTTGATAAATGAATTCATTTGTGATTATATAATTGTTCATCTTGAATGTACTGTCCATATGTATTGATAATTCAAACGTATTAATGAATAGAGTTCTGACATGGAATAAATTGAACACGAGACAAATAATTATGAAATTGAACTCGGAATTCATGAAAATGACAGTTATTGATATATGGAGACATGAGACATTGGTATATGAATATGGAAAATGTTTGATAAATGTGTTTATTCATAATTATGGAATTATATACTTCATGTGTACTATTTGCATAAAGATGATATTTCAAATACTTTGGTTATTTAAGCTTAAATATGAAACAGTATGAAATCAAGATAAGTTGTTATAAAAATATATTTAGATTACAGAGATATGGCTGATATATGTTGTATGATTACATAATGTGAAATTGCGTATATATATGAGAAATTTAATGAGAAATGAGCCCATACACGTTTCTTGTTATTTATATGAAGTGTACGACTGACAAGGGTGATGAAGTTATAAACAGAGAATTACACGGGTTGAAAACACGGGCGTGTGACTCTCCAAAGTGTGAAAATTTTCTAAGTGTTGTAAAAGTTTCATATGTTTACGGTTTGGTCTCGAACCACCCTGAATGTATGTTTTGGGCCTCATAGGCTCATATAAGGGACATTAAACATATGTATGAAAGTTTTTAATTTAGAAGAAATTTTATGGCTGATTTTTACATGATTGATCATATTAAGTTCGGTAATGCCTCGTACCCTATTCTAGGCTCTGAATACGGGTAGGGGGTGTTACAGTAACTGTCATAATTTCGATTAATTAGGGTCTTTTTATGAAATTTAATGCATATGATAAAATGTAATGTTGATGGATGCAAAAAGAGGTATTGATTCTGATTCAATTCTATTAGAACAACTTTACTAGAAAACAAATCTCTTTACATAAAATGAATATATTTTACATATACGACATTCCCCTAATACTCAAAGCCTTGACTTTCCTAAAAAGCCGAGCTAATTTTCAGCCCCGATCTGATTCTGATTCGTATTTTAAGCTCAGCATGTCGGCCTGAACCGCTAGGGTTATTAGAACAACTTTACTAGAAATTAAATCTCTTTACATAAAACAGATATGTTTTACATATACGACCTTGCCCTAATACTCAAAGTTTTGACTTTCCTAAGAAGCCAAACTAGTTCCCTACTTGAGTCACAGCTTCGCCCATGATGTGATCTCTATCTCTAATCTGACCTTGAAAGCGTTGGAGTTGCTCTTTCCAGTGTTTATTGTTCGTTTCAAGAAGCTCAACTTGAAGTTCACAATTTTGCAGTGCGGTTTCGAGCTCTTCTATCTTTCTCTTCAACTTTTCAATCTTATTTAGGCTTGCTTCCAACTCAATTACGGAGTTGCGGCTACGACATTGATACAAAAGCCTTTCTAATTCTGCTACTCGGGCTCTCAATCCAACTTTTTCATTTTGGCTTTCTAATAAGAAACTTTTCAGTTTCTCTCATTTCAACGAAGCCTTGGACGAATCCCAAAAGATTTGGAAGCCCTTTTAACACCAGAGGAAACCACCTATGACGGTGGAAAAACAAGGTAAAACAAAGTTTAAACCTCTTTATCATTTTTTTATGTTTTCTTTAAAGTTAAAAATAAAAATAAAATAAAAGAACCACTTTTTTGAACTTTGTTGTTTTTTTTTCTATTGATCTTCTGTCAAAAGTTACATGTGGTTGCTAAGCTTTTATAGCCAAAATGATTACATATTTTATTGTTTTTTCTTGCTTTTCTATTTGTGCTTTGTTTCTTTTTTCTTTGCAGGTGGTGGTGGAGGGTTAACGGCGACGATGGGAATGTGTGCCCCTAGCCACTGCGGTGAAACGATGGCAGAGTGGCAGACCTTGGGGCGTAAGTGTCTTCGAGAGAAGTGTTCGTTGACATGGCAAGGAGTGGCGGGTGGAAGCTTTAGGATGGCTAGTGTTTTCTAAAATTTTTAAGGTTTTGGGCTTTAGTTGACTAGGCTTTTAGGGTTTTGTATTGGTTTGGGTCTATAATTTGAGTTTTTATTTTATTTTTGTTTGGGTTTATGTATTGGGCCGGGCATAATTGGGTTGCTATATTCTCCAATACATTTGTCATACACACCTTGACATTAGTTTCAGTGTTAACAAGGTTAGGAGTGTTCAAATTTTTGTTAAAACCGAATTAACCAACTGGATCAAACTAATTCGGTTAATCGTTCGGTTAACCAATCTAATTCGGTCGAAGATCAGTTAATAATTTTTGAAAGTTCGATTATCGATTAATTCTGTTCGAAATCGAGTAATTACCCGAATTAGCTGAACTTTCAAAAATCCAATATTATATATTACCAATTCGATTAATTTTGGTTAATTTTGGTTAATTCGGTTAAATGAACATTACCAATTTATTTTTTTGATATGTATTATACTTGTTTTAACAAAAAAAAACACAAAGTTTTGGTTAATTTGGTTTACCGACCGAATTAATCGAAATAGTTCGGTTCGGTTAATTTGTTTTGAAAAAAATTCGATTCGGTTAACGGTTAAGGGTTTAAAAAATTCGGTTAATTCGGTTAATGCTAGTTCGGCTTGGTTAACTGATTGAACACCCTTAAACAAGGTTGCTCAATATATGTATAAGCCTAGTGATGTACATTTGACTACTTCAAGCGAATCTTGAGGTATCTCATAGGAACACTTCTTTATATAAATGATCTTAAAATTTTGATTAATTACGTAAATGACCCCCTATTCTAATTATATACATAAATGACCTAAAATGAACAGTAAAAGCTGGTGGAGCCAAAAAGTATGACGCCACTAACATGCCACGTCTGCCACCTAAATGAAAAGATCAACTTTTTAGTAGTGCCAAGGAGAATGGCGCCACCTGTATAAATACCAGGAAAATACTTCAATTGAAAATCATTCGGGGGGCTTTAAAAAAATAACCCATTTTTTTGTGGAACCATTAAGAATGACGCCACCACTTTTTCACATGTCAAGTCTTTTTTTTTCTTGGTTTTTTAAATTTTAAAAAATTGATTTTATTGAGTAGCTCCACTTAGATCACCAGTCCTCTATTTCTTGATTTCTTTAAAAAAACCCTTATCAAAAGATTGATTCACATTACACACATGATTTACATTAAAATTATTTTAAATTGCCAACATTTCAAATAATTATAAATTTACATAATTCACAAATTATATTTTACAAAATATAATTTTCCATTTGCAACATTCCAAAATAATTTCACTTAACTTACAATATATAATTTTACAATACGAGCAACTTTCTCAGTGCTAATAAAAACATAATTAAATGATTTTATTCAAGATCGACAACATTATGTTTTACAAATAAAACATAATTAAATAATTTTGTTCAAAATCGACAATATTATGTCTTACAAATTGAAAAATACAATGTTTAATCGCAACACGAGCAAGTTTTTCAGTGCTATTAAATTGTAGTTTGAATGTTGCCGATATTGATGATCTCACTCGTGCAGTTCAATTTGGAATTTCTTAAAACCTTCAAACATCTCGATGAACCAGGAAATCCCAAATAATCCATATGTTGCCTGCAAAAACAATTTGAACCCGTTACCAAATAAATAACTGGCATTCGAAAATAACCATTAAATTTACCAGTGTTGAAGCTCCATCGGATTATTGTTAAACAAAACATACCTTCAAATTAAAAAAAAAAATACTAAATTAACAAAAATGCAAATACATAAAAAAATGCTCGTCATCTTTCTTCCATTCATTCTCTAACA
Organism: Gossypium hirsutum; assembly: GCF_007990345.1. Lineage (NCBI taxonomy): Eukaryota > Viridiplantae > Streptophyta > Magnoliopsida > Malvales > Malvaceae > Gossypium > Gossypium hirsutum. Next base: position 93,548,476 of record NC_053435.1, on the reverse strand, counting down.
AAATATAATTGAAAAAAAAAATTCAACTTAGATTGATTTGTCATTGCGGGTTATATATACATATTTGATTACACCAAAAAAGGATGACTTCACCAAATAAAATATTATTTTTTATATTTAAATTAAAAAAATTAAAAAAAAACAGCATAGTGCATTGGTGGCGCCATTCTAAATGAAGCTCCCCAATAAAATAACATTTTTTAAATTTAAAAAAACATACTCACATGTAAAAAAGTGATGGCCCCATTCTTAATGGCTCCACCAAAAAATGAATTATTTTTTAAAAGTCCCCAAAATGCTTTTTAATTGAAGTATTTCCTTGATATTTATATAGATGACATAATTCTCTTTAGCACTACCAAAAAATTGATTTTTTTATTCAAGTAGCTGGCATGGCATGTTGGTGGCACCATTCTCTTTAGCTCCAACAACTTTTACTGTTCATTTTAGGTCATTTATGTATATAATTAGAATAGGAGATCATTTACGTAATTAATCAAAATTTTAGTTTGATTTATATAAAAAAGCCTCAAAGGAACCATAGATCATGGGCATATTTCTCTTCCATGAAAGTTTTGCATAGGTGCTCCACATCAATGTATTGTGTGTTCTTTGGATCAAAGTTAATTACATGGAGCTTGAAGAAACGTTGGTGTCTTGGTCCACTACCGAGGCAGAATATAGGAGCCTTGCTCATGTAGCATCAGAAGTAATGTGGGTATAGACTGTCTCGGGGATATTGGAGTGGACATTTTTTATACTCTAAAAATTTAGGGTTCCTTTGGTTTACTAGTGAAGGTCAGTGTGGTGCAGTGGAGGACAGTAAACTCACTGGTATGCTGTTTGGTTCAACAACACAGTCCAGTGAAAACTTTAATCAGCCACATTGATATGCTGAAAACAGCCTGGAGGATTTAGCTGCATTGATATTCCGTTCTTATGATTTGTGTCTTGCAGGTTGGAGGCTCTGAGGTGCCTACTTCATCTGTTAGTGTAGAAGCAGACAAGGTATGTATTTAAAATAGTGAAACTAGTTTAAAATCTTGTTGTAGCTCAAATAAGTTCTATTTCCGGAGTTAACCTCACTGTAAAAGATATTAGATAGAATATGATATATCCCCATCAATGATAATATAAGTGCTCTCTTTAATACTCCTTTGAAAATATAGGGTATGTCGTTAAAACCATTGATAGAAGGAAATTCGTTGGCTATATTCTAATATGACTCTATGAATGCTACTAGAAGGTTAGGTGACAAAGTTTAAGGTTCTTTTTCTCCTTGTTGCAATTTTGTAGCCTCTGTAAAATGTTTTGTAGATTCACAAGGGAAACTTCTGAATTCTTTACCCTCTTCCTTAGAAATATATGATGAGTAAGGGCAGCATCAACGTAAGCAGAAACTGATAGGTAATCGAGTCCTACAGTTAATACAGATAGATGGGTTGGTAAAACCAATGAAGGCATAGAAATGGTTATATTTTCTATATAAGAAGATTATATTGAAATTGATTACCTGCAATTAAATCAGATCAGTCATCTGTGTCACTTTCAGAAGTTAAAGGCCTTGTTCCATTAGTTACTAAGATATTTTCTTGAAGTGACTCATAAACTGGAGTAATGATGGGACTGACATTTGTGTAACCATCAAGCCAGAATTGAAGCACTGAATCTATGGCACAAAAAGATTCCTCCAGTTAACGAGGAAAAATGTAAAATCTTACCTACAAGTTTGATGTCTATGTTATCAACCAACCATTGTGCCCCATTTTCTTAAATCCTGTAAAGTCTGAAGCAAACTCTGTTTTATGCATCAGCCTCCTGAAAATGAAAACATATCAACAATTTTAAGCCATTTCTGTAGAACAAAACAAAAGTCAATCCTATCAAGTAGCATCACCATTATTAAAGACATCTGATATTGTCATGCTTCAAAAATCCTCTTGATAGGAGCCGACTCAACTATATTCGCTTTATGCATATGTAAATGCAAACAAATGAATAGGTGGTAAGTTCATATTGAGTTCCGACCTCTAAGGGCATTGCAGGTTCTGTCACTATATGATATCTAAAAATGAAATGAAATGTTATGATTTTCATTGCTAAAGAGTTTGTTTTAGGGCATGGATAGGAAAACTAACAGAACGTGTAGTTGTTTTTTAATTTCCTATACTAGACTAAAGGTGAATGTTATCTGTTGAAATTAATATAATTTATATTTTAATACAAGAAAAAAAAACAGTAGTTTGACAATAGAAAAGGGATTGTGAATGTAAGATTGAAATCTCATGCTAAATGTCTATGACTTGGGCGAAATATTTTGATTTTGTTAATGCGTGTACTCATATTATATTTTTTTATGTTTAGTTTTCATATATGATAATCATATTTAATATATTATTTATTTAAATAATTTTTTAAACATAAAACTTTTTATTAAAGGACAAAAATAATAACCAAAACAAAAATGAAAGACAACGACGAACAATTAAGACCCCAATTAATAGATTTACCTATTACACCCATTCTTATATCCTTTAGAATCATTGAAATGAGTAGTAGAAATATTATCATTCAAAACAGAAATAAGACCAGAAGGAATGATATTCCTTTATTGACATCTGAACGGTTCAAAAGGACATATAAATGAAATTAAATTTTAACAGTAAACAATCTTGAATTAATAAGCCAAACTCTAAATGTTTGCATTAGGCTTCATAAAAGCATTAATAACCTCCAAACATCGAAATGAAAAATAACTCTATCAAAATGCAATGGTTTTAGCTAAGACAAGCTTTTAGAATTGAAAATTTTTGAGCGGTGAGATAGTTGAAAAAATTTTAAAAATAATACGTAGTTTTGATCAGACTTGAAATTGATTTGAATTAATTATTTACAATATAATTTAAGTTTATACTCAAATTTTTAACCAGCTCTACCTAACATATTAACACGTCTCTCAGCCAATGTGTGTGGAATTGACATAAGCATGGGTTATTGTACACATTATGGATAAGAGAGCTAGAAATGATTTTAAAGTAAAACATCATTTTTTCCCCTCCAAGTAAGGTATTTATTATCTTCTTTATTTGGTTGGATTACTATTGAAATTTAGGTGTAATATATTATTTGGTATTTGAATTTCACAATTTTTTAATGTGGTGTTTGTGTTATTTTTTTAATGCGGTACATGTATTTGACAAAAGTTGTATATTTTGATACCAAAAGGGATCAGTTTTAATAATTTAATGTTTAATTCGAGTTTTAGGATTGATTTGATGAAAATTCATAAATAATAATAATATTAGCAATTAATTTTTATCAAATCCAAATTGTATTTAACAAGTACACACAATTAAATAAATTCACAATTAATATTAAAATTATTTTATTAAAAAATATGAAAATTTAAATCTAATAATATTTGCAATTAATTTTTATCAATTTAACTCTAAAACTTGAATTACATACTAAAAGGCTGGTACTGCTACATTAAAAAAGACTCAAACTTAGGTACCAAATGATATATTAAGTCTAAAATTTATTTCCAAAACCAGTTATGTAGTTCAATTAGTCTTTGTTTAATTTTATGAAGCATAGTGTACAGGCCCAAATTCGCCCGGCCCAATTGATGAAATTGAACCCAATCTTAAAAATCACCCAAACCCAATCTAAACCTAGCCCAAAAGCCCATAACTTTAACTTTCAGCAAAAAAAAAAAAAAGAAACCCTAGCCTAAGAGCTGCCGCTGCTCCTCCTCGGGCGCACCACCTGCGCTTCGTCCCGAAGCTTGACTCCTCTGCTCCATCCCATCACCTCCTTCAAAGCCTGCAAAGAGAGCAAAAAAGAAACGAAAGTAGCAGCCATAACAGAGGCAGAAACAATGATAGAACAGTAGCAAGGACAAGAGCATACAGAGAGTAGAACCTAGACATAAACAGTAACAAGGAATAATATTGTATTGTTATTTTTCGGCTATAAAGCCACTGAAAAACGGATGTAAAAAAGATGGGGGGATTCAAAAAATATATGAAAATCAATCAAAAACGAAAATTTCAAAAGGTTATCTTTTGCTCTTAGTTTGGTTTCAATTTCTGTTTTCATCTTTTTTTTCTTTTTATTATTACATTCGAAAATCAAAAAGAAAAAGGGAGGGAATACCCTTACCGTTGATTTTTTTTCCGGCCGCCATCGTTGGTGTGCGCACAACGGAGCAGCTGCAAGGATGGGCTAACTCTTTTGCCCTAGCAGAGAAAGATTGAAAACCTATTTTGTTTCTTTTTATTTCGGCGCAAGCTAGGCTTTGAAAACCTAGCAGAGGAAAAGAAGAAAAAATGGGGAGGTGGGCTCTGTAAATTTTTTAAAAAGAAAAAGGAAAGGGGTGAAATAAAAAAATAAGCAAAATTTGTTTATAAAACAGAAGCAAACGACATTTGGGAAGGAAGGGGCTGTGCATTTCCATTAAATGGGATATTTACCCCCTGGCCCTTCCGTGTTTCTTAGATTATTTAATTTAGTTCTTTATTTTTTTAAATTTGACCCCTTAACTTTATTTCCTATTCAATTCGGTCTTTTGGTTCGTCAAAGAGACTTGTGCGCTTAGTGGTGTGGGATATTTTCCCTATGAACCCCTGCCTGTTTAAGTGCGTTTCATGTGGGTTCTTGTTGGCTTTTTGTTATTGAGGATTAATACCCCATATTTTTATTTTGATTTCAATTGAACCCTTGACCCCTTTTATTTTAAACTGTTTATATATTAATACGTTGTTTTATTTATTATCTATTTTAGATTTTATATATTATTTAATTTAAATTATATCACATGGTATTTTAAAATTGGTTATATTATTTATTTATACATGTATATATATATTCCCCTTTTTAAAAAACTGTTTTATATTTGTTTCAAGTTTTTATATATACACTATTCATTTTTAACGTATATATATACATATTATCCTTTTATACATTCATCTTCAAATCTTTTTTAAAATTTTTTTTAAATATTATGTCTTAAACTTTGTATATATTACTTTAACTTGTCTTTTTATTATTATATATTTTAGGTATATTACTTTATTTATTTATTTACTCATTTGTTGCATAATAATTATTTTAAATTAATTTATATCATTTACTTAGATTGCTTTTATAGCATCTATTTTAAACTTGTTTTTCTTTAAGTATTGTTTGTTTAGAATTGTTCTATTATTTATTTTATATTATTATTATTATTATTATACTTATTTTTATTTTATGGTACTTTCTTTTTACCATTTACTATTATTATTTACATATTTTTATTGTATATATTTATTATTATTAATATGTTATTACTATTAGTATTTTCAATATTATTACATTTTATTGTTATATTTGTTATTATTATTTTATTACAACTATTATTTAGTATCATTATTATTATCGCTTTTACTCTATTTTTATCTTTTGTACCTACTGTTTATTATTCTTTCCCTTTTTTTATACTGAAATTTTATACTTATTCTTTATTAATCTATTATTTCTTTTACTTTTATAATCATCAAATTTAATATTGTATTATGTATCTTATTTATTTGTTTATTTTTCATATTCTTTCTAATATTGTTTTTTCTTATTTTCAAATCTTTTATTTAAAACTTATATTTGTTTATTTTACTTATACTTTTTCTAATTAGTTTGTTCTTTTTTACTTTGATATCTTTGTTCATATTATTGTCATTTATATCATTGTATTTTATTATAATCTTGTTGAGCATATTAGCACATGTCATTAGTTCTTTTACATTTTACAAGTTCGAATAAATTTTTACTCGACATACTAAGTTTGTTTTTTAAAATATTCGATATTTCGTATTTAGGAATTCGAGAGAATCGTGCCCTAACTTACTGAGTTTCGATTTTTCTCATTTAACCTAAACGATGGAATACTCTTGTAAAATTAATATGAGTTTTGAACGAAACGCTTATTCTCAGAGATTTGAGGTGTTGTGCCCTAGTTTACTGGACATGACATTTTGTTACCGCGAGATAAGATTTTTGTAAACAAAGGCAATATTCAGTATTTGAAATTTCGAGAAATCGTAACCTAACTTACTGGGTTTCGATTTTTCTCATTTACTCTAAGTAATCGAATATCCTTTTGAATTTTAAATAAAAAGCATGCTCGTTCTTAAAGGTTCTAGATGTCGTATCCTAACTTACTGGACGTGACATTTTATTGCTTCGAGACAGGAGTAGCTTTCAACACTTCATTTCAATTTATTCAAGCCTTTTAAATAAAAAGGGATTGTATTTTAAAATTCTTCCAAATTTTCAAACATTCAACACAAAGACACTAATTAACCAACTAGGTACCAATTTTGGGCGTATCGAGGGTGCTAATCCCTCATCGTGCGTAACTGACTCTCGAACCCATTTTCTGGATTTCGTAGACCAAAATAGTTATTTGGATAAATTAAACTGTTTATTAAAAACGACCACATTTCGAGGTGACCCGATCATACCTCAGTAAAAAAAGATTGGCGGCGACTCTCGTTTTTCCATTTTTGTTTTAAAACCCTAGTCGATTCCCTGTTCTTCAAAAAAATGGTTTCGACACAGGATAATCAATTATCCTTTCTATATCCTCATTATTGTTTACCATGAATCTTTGAGAATTTTTTCTTTACTGTTCATCTTATGGCTTTCATCTTTTTATGATGTGTTATTCTTAATTTTTTTATGAAACTATATTATTATAACTAATTAAATATTTATGGTTTTATGTCGGTTGACATTTAAAATCAAAATAATAATAATAGATGGTAAAGACACGAAAATTTGTGGAAGGATATAGTACATTAGCAACAAAAGCTGTTTGGGATGATGAGCTGACGTTGATATTTTGTGAACTTTGCGTGAATGAAGTCAATGTTGGTAATAGACCGACAACTCATCTAAACTCAAAAGGATGGGAAAATGTCGTTGCTCTTTTTCAAACAAAAACACAAAAAAATTATGGAAAACCTCAATTGAAAAATAAGTGGGATACATTAAAAAAGGAATGGAGATTATGGAGGGAGTTGCTTAAGGAATCTACAGGTATTGAATGGTGTCAATCTAAAAAGACGGTCGATGCTACCGAAGAATAGTGGGCTGAAAAAATACAGGTTAGTATTAACTTTATCATTATTTTAATGCATAAAGTTTATTGAAATTAATAATTTAAAAATATAAAAATCTGAGTATAACATTTAACATTTTACATGTTATGTAGGAAAATCCTAATTTTAAAGGATTTAAGAAGGAATTGAACCGCGATTGAATGATTTAATGTGGCAAATGTTTGGTGGCATTGTAGCCACCGGAGAGAATGCATGGGCACCTTCGTCTGGCGTTCTTCCACGTGGAGTTCCTATGGGAGATGATACACCTAATAAGGGATTTGGTGATTCAGATGAAAATAGTAATGAGAATGAAGGTATCCCTCCTAATGAGGTACCATTAAACCCTTCTCATGAAACTCCTAATCGAAGAAAGGAAACACTTTGGGTTGTACACGGTAAAAGAAAAAAATCAAGTTCAAGTAGAAAATCATCAAGAAATTCATTAGCTACTCATATTGAGAAATTGTGTGAGAGTATGTCTAGTCCAAGGAAGTCAGTGGATGAAATTATTTTTCCTCACTCTCAATATACTATTTCAAATGCAATGGATGCTTTGCATGATTTGGGAGATGAAATTCCAAAAAAAGATGAACTGTACTATTTTGCCATCAAAATGTTCCAAATACCGGTGAAACGAGAAGTGTTTTTGAACTTAGATCTAGATGTTAGGGTTTGGTGGCTTCAACGTGAGTATGCTGAACAAAATTCAATTGCATCATTTTCATCATTGGTAGCAACATCCTCATGTCCCTTCCAACCATACCATCCACCACCTCCACCATAAGCTCCTTAGAATTATTATTGTAATATAACTATGCTACTTTTTTATATGTAAAACTAATGTATGATCTACTTTTTCATATGCAAAACTAATGTATGATCTACTTTTTTATATGTGAACCTAATATATGATCTACTTTTTTATATGCAAAACTAATGTATGATCTACTTTTTTATATGTAAACATAATGTATGATATTTTTTATGTTTGGTATTTTTAGCTATGCTTTTATTCAATTTTTTATGTTGTATAGAATGTCGCAAGTTATTAATTTATTTTCATTTGATTACTTTTTCAGGTTATGGATGAATTTAACAATATGTATAATAGTTTTTATATGAATTATGATACCCCTGAATTAAGTGAAGAAGCTCAACGAAGAATAGCCACAATTGTTACACAAGTTGACACAACAATTATCATGAGAGGAAGAACAAGTGTTAAGCAGTGTATTGTTATACATGAAACTTATTTCACTAAGCAACCGTGTATGGATTCAAATTATACAGGTCAAATGTGGGTGGACAAAGTATTAAATGGGCATGATGTTCGTTGCATGAATAGTTTTAGGATGCCAAAAAATATATTTCACAGCTTGTTGCATGATTTGCAAACAAATTATGGCTTAAAGCATGGGAAGGTATCTGCGATGAAGAAGTTAGCATTATCATTGTATATTCTTGGAAATAGAGAATCAAATTCAAATGCAGCAGAGTGATTTCAACGATCTGGGGAAACTGTTAGTCGAATTTTTACTGATATGTTACATATATTTGCTGTAGCACCCCAAACCCGGCCCAGACGTTATGACCAGATCCAACATGCCACATCGAAGCGTTCAAAACATTTTATATTGTTGATCCAGAAAAACTTGCTTAGTGTTTTAAAAGATAATTTCATTATAGGTTAAAGTGAATGGAAGCTGTGCACCAGGTAGGAAACCGGAAAAGAGGTGGTGAGTCCATCGGACTGCTTAAGTACCAAGCTCCCTTCGGATCCAATCCTAGACATGCATACCGCCATTGCCATACCTTAACGTCATGGATATTTCTAGGAAACCGATTTGATTAAGTCATTTTTAGGAAAAGTGATTAATTTTGGAAAATACTTTCATTGCGGAAGCTTTGCTTGTTGTCATGTTATTTTGAAATCAATTGTTGTTTTGAAAACGCGCCCTAAAGCTATCCAATTTCAACAGTTAAAATAAGTAATACCTATCTTAGTAATACATATTAAAACCATCAAAAATAATTAAGCGGCCTTATTACATTTAAAAACCCCAAAAGTTTAAACGTAAATAAAAGGATGTCCAGTTCACCAGAAGAAAATCAAACTTTTAGAACGGGTGGCCACTCCGAATTCCCTCACAGCTCCAAGCCCACTATAGGTTGGGATTACCTGCGTGGATGAAAATAAAAGGGGTGAGTTTGGGGAACTCAGTGTGTAAATTAACCCAACCATAGCCTATATCAGCTCAAACCACAGAAATAGAATAAGTTGGCCTTAGCCCAGAACAGAATTCAGAATAAATCCCATAGGCCCATAACAGAACAGAACAGATATTACATGTTTATGCAGAAACCCAACCCAGATTCATCCATAACACCCCCATACCAGCCTTACACCATGTGGGGAGACTACTCGACCCACCCAATCGTTACACACCACAGAAATCGTAGCGAGGCTGCCAGATATTGTGACGAAGTCACCAGATACAGATATTGTGGCAGAGCCACCAGAACAGATATATGTGGCAGAGCCACCAGATCAGATAATTGTGGCATAGCCACCAGGACAGATATATGTGGCAAAGCCACCAGATCAGATAATTGTGGCATAGCCACCAGGACGCTTCCTCCATAGTATAACCCAAGTCCCCAAGCAACAGATATATAATCATGGCATACATCATACAGAATCAGATCGTCATGCTTTTCAGTCAAAAGTAACCCTAGGGGTAAAATGGTAATTTTGCACCTAGGGGTATAACAGTAATTTTCCATACATAGGGGTATTCAAGTAATTTAACTATTCTTAAGGTTTTCATGCATATCATAGCCATTTACATATGATCAGAAACACTTACCGCATTTTCTTACCGACTTGGGCCCGTTGGCCCATTATCCCGTTTTTGGCCCATTAAGCCCAAAAACATCGAAATGCACGAAATCGCGCACTCTGTAGTCTTATCACTTTAATTTACCATATACATCAAACTATTAATCTCACGAGCATTCGTACACTCGCAAGTTCTCAAAATATCGGCTTTTTGGCATTTCGGCTTTTCGGCTTGTGCCGATCTAGTCTATAAGAGGGTGTTAGTTACACACCTGTTTGCGACGATATGCTGACGAGATCCACACACGAACCGCCTACAATTGGATTACTAACACGTTAATCTAACTATTCAAATACAAACTACGTATTAACCCCTTACAATATTCGGCCAACCACACCTACAGATCATAGTAAGCTTATAAGAAATCAATAAGCAACTCATTAACAAATTTTTGTCAATGTTTACCACATAATCATAATTTCACTGCAAGCTGTCTTCCTGAGCAACAGTCACTAAATTATTTATAACTGGAGCTACGAAACTCCAAATCAAGTGCCGTTAATTTTCCCTGAAAATAGACTCATATATCTTCTATCCATAAAATTTTCAAAATTTTTGGTTTAGCCAATCAATACCATATTTTTCTCAAAGTTTTCCCATGTTTCACTGTTTGACTAATCTAACCACTCTTCATTACGAATCAAATTTCTCATTGTACAGAATTCAAAATATGTTCTTGTTTATTTCATTTGAAACTAGACTCATTAAGCTTTAATTACATAATTTATTCAGCTTCTAATTCATCTCCCACAATTTATGGTGATTTTCCAAAGTCACATCACTGCTGTTGTCCCAAGCAGATTTATTACCAAATTCACTCTTTCACACATAACTTGCATGCATGTTATTTAAACATGTATATCACCAATCAATCACCACATATCTATGAATTTACATAAGTATAATCTCCATTTCATCATTTTAAAGCACAACATGTTAGCCGATTTTTCCCTTTAGCATCTAAGGCACATGCATGCTCATTTGTTTGGCTCAACTTCACTTATCTTCCATTTTTCATCAAAAGAACATGAAACAACAACCATTTCCTTCATTTTAATTCATGACTAAATGCTCACAACACAACTAAAAACCAAAATATGCTTCAAGAGTTAAGGTAGAATCAAGAAGAACTCATGAACATCAAGATAGAAGCAAACTACCATGAACTTACCTTCAATTTTCTTCCCCAAGTGACCGAACATTCAAGAGCTTTCTCTTCTCCTTTCTCTTCTCTAACATTCGGTTATGATGAACAAAGATGGACAAAACTTTGTTCTTTTCACCCCTTTTTCTTTTAATAAAATTTCATATTTCATCCATTTAATTCTTTAATACAAAAGACATGAAATGCCCATCATGGAACATTTACCCAAACCATTATCATGGAACATTTACCTAACCCATTATCATGGAATATTTACCTAATCCATTATCATGGAACATTTACCTAACCCATTATCAATTTGTACCATGAATTATGGATATCAAGTGCTCATATTGTCTACAACAACATGATGGCTGGCCACTTCATGTAAAATGGGAGGTTTGTCATGCAAATCCTCCTATTTTGCACTCCTATTTATTTGGCCACTTCAATTTAGCCTATAGCATTTTCAAATATTTTCACATAGGTCCTATTTCATAATTTCACCCTATTTTTTCTTAAAGAACAAAAATTAACTAAAATTGTCAGGTTCTATCTTAAGCTTGGGCCTTCTAGAGGCCCACTAACATAATTAAACCCATGCCAACATTCACAGAATTCTCGAAAATTGGGGCGTTACATTTGCTCGAATGGGAATAGACACGATTAAACCCACTGAAGGCCAATTTGAGGAAGTACCGAACCATATTCAACATGATACAAGACATTGGCCTCACTTTAAGGTAAAATTTACACAATCTTTATATTTTTAAAATATAAATTATTTCTAACTTTTATCTCATTACTATTTATTTTAAAGGATTGTATTGGGGCCATAGATGGAACACACATAAAAGCATGCATTTCGCCTTCTTGTCAAATACCTTATATCGGACGGAAAGGTGAACCAGCTCAAAATATTATGGCAGTTTGTGACTTCAACATGTGCTTTATTTTTGCATTTCCTGGTTGGGAAGGAACAGCACATGACAGTAGAATTTTTTTGCAAGCACTTAGAAAACAAGAGTTAAAGTTTCCACACCCTCCACCAGGTTGAACTTTAATTTTTTTAATTAATCTTTACATAAAAAACAATATTAAAATTTTTAATTTATTTTTAAACTTGATATTATGTTTTACTTTTTTATAGGAAAATATTATCTTGTGGATTCAGGATATCCACAAATGGCAGGTTTTCTAGATCCATATAGGGGGGAACGATATCATTTACCTAACTTTCATAGAGGTAATCATCGAGCATCTGGAAAAAAAGAAATTTGTAATCATGCCCATTTTTCGTTACGCTCTGTGATTGAACAAACATTTGGAGTATGGAAAAAAAATGGTCAATATTAAGAGATATTCCAAGCTATTCATTCGACAAGCAAGTTTTAATAGTTATTGCAACAATGGTTTTGCATAATTACATTCGAAGACATGCTTGGTCAAATGATAAAGATTTTAGACAATTTGAGAATATACCCGACATGCGAATCTCTTCAGGCCATTTTGATAAAGGTGAATCGAGTTCTTCTAACAGTGAAAGTGACCTTGAAATTGCAATGTTAAAGGGAAACCATTGTAAATAGTTTAATGAATCAATATTTGTAAAAATAATTTTGTATCATAACCTAATTTCTAGTAATAATGAAACTTGTTATGTCTTATGTTACTATATATTTTTTTTATTGAAAATCATTCGTTTAGATACTTCAAAATTTGATCCAAGTATAATGTTACTATTTACGAAAATCATATTTATCATTGTTATAAAAGAATATTTAACTATAAAAAATTAAAAATTATTATCATTTTATCTAATAAATAATTTAAATTGATTATATAATTCATTAAAATATTTATAATAAAATATTGGAAGATAAATTTTAATATTTTATTAAATGAATTTATAAATTCACATATTTTAATAATTTTATATAAGTAAAATAATTTAAAAATTTTTATTATATATCAATTCTAATCTAATGTTCTTAATAGTCATTTTTTATTTTCACCTCACCGCTACAGCTGCGTTTGAATCCAAACACACACTCCACCGCTGTTTCTAATCTCACTGCTACAGTATCCAATCTCACCGCTATAGTAATCAATTTCACCGCCACTGCTGTTTTTAACCTCACCAAAGGTAAACACACCACAAATCCAAACTAAGCTTTAGAGTGACAACACCAATACAGTAAAATGGCTGCTAACCCTGTTCTGCGTGCTAAAACTAAGCATGGCAATCATGATTTTCAGGAAAAAGTAGATAGGGCCTTGCTTCAAGTTAATTATGTACCAGCTCACTTGCAAGTAGCTGATGTTCTGACCCAGCCAGTGTCTGTAGAGTCGTTTGTTTCCTTGAGGGAGAAACTCTGCGTGTTTACTGCAACTCAATTTCTAAACCAGAGAAAAGAAGAAGCAGGGCGAGAATTGTAAAGTCTGTTTTTTTTTTTGCTTCATTAATTCAGAACTTTGTTTCTTTCAAGCTTCTTAGAAATTCTATGCTTTCTTTGCTGCACCGCCCATTCTCTGTTTCTTAATATGTTGCATTTCTTGGCTTAATCCCGTGTTACACTCACGATCATCACTGGTTTTGCACACTCTCACTTGGACAACCACTTTTGTTAGGCTTGGACAATATACCTCGAATCTCGTTGGTCTCAGGAAGTCATCTGCTACACATTTTTTAGAGAGAAATGCTTCAGCTATATTGGATTAAGATATGGATCATGTCAGTGAGCTTTGATCCTTTTTTTTTTTTAACTTAGGAAGATAATATAATTCCAGTTTCAACCTTGTTATGAATATCCAATAAGGTTTTGGAATTGAAAGATACTCTTTCTACATCCAACTACCTGGAAAACAAAAGAAATTAATTTGGTTGAGATTCATATTGGTGCTACCTTATGAACATCTTCTCTTGCTTTTATTTAAAAAGGCTCTATAGCAACAATGAATACATTTCTCTGTCAAAACAAGCCACTCGATCTTAGACATGAATACAAAGTAAAAAACAGAGATTAAAAATTTGAAAGACGGGGGCTATAAGATTTTCATTTTTCTGGTGATTTGAAAATCCATCGCCATCCCTTGAAACTTTTTCTGCTTTGTTTGATCTCTCTTTCATCCACTGTTATCTGACATGAACTTGCATTTTCAATGGAGCAACCATTTCTCATGCTGCCAAAAGCTGACAAAGCACCCTTAGTCTCTGCTTGAAAACCAAATTTTAAGTCAATGAAGCCTGAATCATCATCCCCACCATTAAAATACCTTTGCACCCGCCTGTTTGCACCACCATCAACTTCCATGAAACCCCCACAACCAGCTTTTCTCGTAGCTTTAATATCTGCTGCACTATCAGAACCGCTTTTCCTCGGTTCTCCTAATTCACTAAGGCCACTTTTCCTTTCACCATCGAAACCCAAACCGCCATTGAAACCAGAACTCCGAGCAGCTGAAATGGAGTTCCTAGCACCTGAAAATTTCGTCAAATCGCCTCTATCTTCCGATCCAAAAAACCCACCACCCCTGAAACTACAAAGAGACCTTGACCTTGATACGCCTGTACAATCAACGACCAACAAATCGCTTTTCTCATCGACTCCACCTTCACTCTTACCACAATCATTACAATCTTTGTCTCTTTTTTTCCCGAACAATCTTCCAAACCCCCAAAACCCTTTCTTTTTCTTGATCTCAGCGCAGCCACTATTGCTTCTCTTGATTAAGAAGATCTCTTCTGATTTGTTTCCAGCACTAGTACTCCTTCTAGGCTTGGCATTCGGAACTTGCTCCTTGTTTTCATTCTCAATCAAGAACGAGACACGCCCAATGCCGGCTGCTTCACCGCCGCGACCAGCGCATGAACAAGACGAGAAACGCTGAACACCACAATCTGAGCAAACCAAATTGATCAAACGATCTCTGAGACAATAAGCACATACACCAGCTGAAGATAGTTGCGGATGTTCCTTACATGGAACATTCGATGAAGTTCTATTATAATCATGGAAAATATCAATGTTGTTGTACACTTCCACTGCTTTCCCTCTTTCATGGCTTATCTTCATCATCAAATTCTCAAAACTTGGAAGGACTGGCTTATAGGAAGAAGTGCTTATCAGACAAATTGAACAGAAAACTCATAAATCTAAAGAAGTATAAAGATCCAAATGCTTTGCTTTGATGGGCATATACAACTCATCAAGGAAGCCAAGCAAGCAATGCTTTTTTTGATAAGGGTAGGATTGTCTAAAGAAATAGAAATTAATGTCCATAGAAGACTTAATACAAATGGTTAATTATTTCATTTGCGGTCCCCTGGACAACTTAACAAATATTATTACAATAAATAGAGATATCTGATAGCTTTGATTTTACCCTGTGGGATACATGGGGTAGAGCTTCATTTAGGTCTTTAGAGTCCCACCTTGAAAGAAAAGTCATTTGAATCATTCATTATATCGTTCAAATCCATCAATCTATTACGTGTTTTTGTCAACTTTCTTTTCCCCTGGATTTTTCTCCATCGTCTTTCTTTTGTATTGACTTTTTTTCCATGTTAAATGCTAACTGACACCCACTCTCTACTCAATGTTTCTTCATTTTTCTTCTATTATTGGATTGATAGAAAGTTAACTTGCTCCACCTTCTTTTGCAACTCTGCCACGATTCATGAAACCCACCTTATCTTATTTGCTATCTCTTTTTTTTTTTTTCATTTTCTCGTATTTATGTTTAATGTTTGTGTCGGAGGTATATTTTGGTATACCAGCTTTCAACACATTTATTGATTTTGTCAACATATAGTCTTTTGTTGTTGTAAAAATTATATCATTCTCTTAAAATTGAATTTTCTTTTTAAACCCGAAATACATTTATCAAACATTTTGTAAAGCCCAAAATCTGCCCGGGCCCATACCAGCAAACCCCCCCACTTGCCCACTTGCGCCGTTGCCCCATGTGCGCAACTATTCAACCTCGCACGCCTCTGCTCCGCGCCAGCCTCCACGCATGCCCATCACTGTCTGCACCCCATGCCTCTGTCACCTCCATCGTGCCCATCCCATGCAAAGAGACAAAACAGAAACAATAGGAAATTAGATGAAAATGGGTTATAAAAACCCGAATCAAAAATTGTATGGGGGGCTTTTTTTTTTTTCTTTCTTCTTCTTTTCTACTTTGTAAACACTAAAGAGAAATTTACAGTCTTCAATAAACAGATAGCAGTGATTGTTAAAAACAAAAAGAAAAAACAAAAGGTTGTATTTTTTTCTTTGTTCCTTTCGATTTTTACATACATATACATATATTTCTTTATTTTCTATCTATTTAACATAAAAATATACAACAAATAAAAAAAAACAAAAAATAAATTTTTTACCTTTTCCGGCCACCGCGTGCGGTGGCCGGCGCCGGCGCCGACGAGCCTCCGGTGGCCGTCCGGTGACCGGCCCCCCTGGCCGGATTTTCCCTTCCCCCTCCCTTCTCTCTTCCTTCTCTCTTCCCTCTCTCTTCTTTTTTTTCTTTCCCTCTCCCCAAATGATTTTTTTTTGGTTAGTTTAGGCCTTATATAGCCCTCCAAAACGACGTCGTTTTGGGGGCTACACTTAAGCCCCAAAACGACGTCGTTTTGGCCATACCCGACCCATCCGACCCGACCCGCTAGAGGATCCGCGTGTTTTCGTTTGAATGGGATATTTATGCGCGCAGTCCTTCCGCTTTTCTGATGCTTCACAATTAAGTTTCTTATGGCTTTTAATTTGGCCCTATAATTTCTCGCGCTTTTCGATTTAGTCCCCGCCAATGTGCTGCGTTTTAATGGAAAGGAATAATTGTTGTTTCGGTCCCCCAACGTTTCACGCGCGTACAATTAAGTCCCTTTTCTTTGTTTTCATTTCAAATTGGCCCCACAACTTTGTTTTTAATTCAATTTTAGTCATTTTTTCGTTTATTTTTATATCTTTATTAAATATCCTTGTTATTTTTATATTATTAGTATTATTAGTATTAGTATTACTATTATGTATTAGTATATATTTTTATTATGTACGTGTATACATATATATATTTTCATATTTAATATTTTTATTTCATTTTTATTCTAATATTTTATTAATCTTATGTTTGTTTCTTTTATATTCCAATGTTATCATTATTATTATTATTATTATTTTTATTAGTTTATGCTTTGTTATATATTTATATATTTATAATACGTATATATACTTGACATATTTGTATATACCTCGGTAATATTATTACTAGTTTTTAATATACGCATATATTACCTAAATATTTTAGTATTATGTATATTCTTCATGTATTATATATGTGTTCTTAATACTATACTTTATTTGTGTCATGTTTCTTATGTCGTATTATTATATTTTAATATTATATTATATAATTATATATACATATATCTTTTATATATATTATCATTGTATATATTTTAATATTATTAGTTATATTTTACACTATTATATATATTTTTCTAGTATTATATTGTATATACTGTCGTTTATATATATGTGTGTATGTATTTATGTAGGGTAGAAAATAGTTTTATTATCATTCTTATCATTTCTAAGGTATGCATATACTATATATGTTCTATGTATGTTATATGGATTTTTAATATCGCTAAATATATATGTCATCATCTTATATATTATTTATATTAAAATATTTTAATATTCATAATTTCAAATTGTTGATACATTTTTATAATATATTTACGTACATACTTTTCATTTATTATAAATATACTTTTTATATTTTTATATCTCATATTTTTATGTATACATAGGTATAAGCATAAATACATACATCTTAATTCATATATATGTATATATACGTACTTATACATACTTAAATATATTTTTCATATTTCATAATTCTTATATACTTACATATATTTATGCATATTTTACATCATAGACATACTTATATATATTCTTTATATTCTTAAAAATGCTTTTTGTATATTTCACATATTTTATAATTCACATACATATATTTTATATTATCACAATTTGTAAATATATATAAACACATTTACATTTTTATTTTTATAATACTTACCGATTTTATATACATGTATATATTTATCTATGTTTCATATTCTATAATTTATATGCATTTCTTATTTTATGGCTTTAAATTATACATGCATATACATTTTTACATAAGTGTATTTATTGTCATCATTGTTATTTGGTGTTTGTTTATTTATTCGTGTACACTTGTGCCTTTTTTAAATGTTAGTTCTATTTATTTATTTGTATGCTTTGTTTATGTAATCGCCTCGTCATTTCATTTTGCCTATTGCATTGTTGTTACTCACTTTACTTTGCTCACCTTGTCGTATTCGTTATTGTTTTGTCAAGCATTGACACTAAACACCAAAAGGAAAATTTTTCTAAATAAGGCAATATTTCGCGTTCGGAAACTCGAGAAAACGTGCCCTAATGTGCTGGGTTTCGATTTCTCGTTTGACTAAATAGCCAAATATCCTCTTAAAGCTTCAAAGTATGGTTTCATTAAACTATAAGGTGATCTTGGTTTCGATGGTTTAGAGTATCGTGTCCTAACGTGCTGGATGTGATATTCCTTCGGAACAAGAGAATCTTATGTTTCAATTCACGATATCAGATTTTCTTTTAAGGATCGTATTTTTTAAAACTCTTCAAATTTTCAATTTTCGACACTAAGACACTAATTAATCAACTAGGTACCAATTTTGGGCGTATCGAGGGTGTTAATCCTTCCTCGTGCGTAACCGGCTCCCGAACTCATTTTTCTGAATTTCGTAGACCAAAATCGTTGTTTTAATAAAATTAAATCATTTATTAAAAACAACCACTTTTTGAGGTGACCCGATCACACCTCGTCAAAAAAGGATTGGTGGCGACTCCCGTTTTCATTCTTTTTTAAATCCAAGTCGACCCCGTTTTCATCCAAAAAATGGTGTCAACAGCTTGGCGACTCCACTGGGGACTTTAAATAAGAGAGTCAAGCCACGAGTTGATTGCTTTTTGTCTTTGTGTCAAAATTGAAAACTTGCTTTTTGCCTTTATTTTGGCTTTTATTATTTGTTTATAATTACTGCTTTGTTTAGAGTTTAGGTGTATATTTCTGCACATTCCATTGCATGACCGTTGGTCACACCTTTTAAGTGGGAGTGAGAAATTACGCCTTCGTGAGGTTTTCACCTCCGCATGGGATAGTGAATCGCTTCCGGGATACATCCGTACCTATGTCTTCGTGAGATTTTCATCTCCGCATGGCCATAGAGAAATGTATCCCCCTGAACCGAACTCGGTCCGCATGAGCCTATAATGGGTGAGGATCGAGAAATCTGCTGGTTCGGGTACCCTTACTTTAGAACCAAACCTCATGTAGTGAACCTTAGGAGCCCACCCTAGGTAGAACCACTTCGAACCCCTAGTATTCACCCAAATAGGTGTTCTATTTATTCTTGCTTGCTTTTGCTTTGTACTAACATGTTTTCTTTTTGTTATGATTGCATTGCATTTTCATCATAAAAAGAGGTGTTGATTCACGTTCAATTGCTAAATAGAGAGCTTGTCATAAGAAAATGGGTTTCTTGATAAAGTGGATGACGATACGGTTGTCCTAATACGGTCCGAGAAGATATAACCAAAGAAGGATGATAGTTCAGTAGAGGACTATACGACTTTGCCTCGTTGCCTGAAGACTCAAGATGACAAAGATTATTCGAGAACCGCTAAACTTTTTAAAGAGAAGCCAACGAGCATCACAATGATGAGTGAGTAATGAGTCGCGGCCCAGATGAAGAAAAAAGAGATAGAAGGGATGTCCCTTTTGAAGAGTTCGGGAGATTTATCTTAACGCTCGAATGAAGAAGAGGATCGAATGTCCCCGCCTATGATGGCAAAGCCGTATATATATCTGCTTTATGTAAATAGATTTGTTTTCTATTCCAGTTGTTCTAATAGAATTGAACCAAGAATCAACGTTTCTTTTGGCATTCATTTCATGCATTTGCATTGCATCATATGCATTAGACTTTCACGAAGTGACCCTAACTAGGTAAAATTATTTCAGTTACCCTGAAAACCACCAAAAATCTAATCAAATATCACTACGGTACTCGTCGCCAAACGAAAGCAATGGATCAAAGGTTGGAAAGATTGGAACAGTTGCAACGAGAGATGCAAGATCAGATGCACGAACAACTGGAAAAAATCCAGCAAGACATGTTAGAATCCCAGAACACTGTGATGAACCAATTAAAGCAGTTATTGACTGGAAGGAATGACAAAGGAAAAAGGCCCTTTAGTTGATGCTGGGGATGATCACGATGACCCTGCCTATCCTCCAGGTTTCACCCCAACTAACATCCAAGCGCAACTAGAGGTGTACCCGCAGAGGGCACCTGTTACCATTAGATCCCAATACCAGGTCGGTGCCCCGGCATCGATGAACTTTCCAATAGGCTCGGGTTCTAATCCCGGTGATAATCCTACCAACCCCGTGTTTCCTGATCTCGATAACATGGCAGAGATAGAGAAAGCGAAAACGGACTTGTCAAAACAACTTGAGGACCGATGTAGATGGCTAGAGGAGAAATTTAGAGCCATGGAGAACACCGACTACCATTGTGGAGTCGACGCCAAGGACTTGAGTTTGGTACCTGATCTAGTACTCCCTCCCAAATTCAAAATGCCGGAGTTTGAAAAGTACAACGGGACTAGTTGTCCTGAAGCTCATATAACTATGTTCTGTCGAAGAATGACGGAATACATCAATAATGATCAACTGTTGATCCACTGCTTCCAGGACAGTCTGATCAGGTCTGCAGCTAAGTGGTACAACCAGTTAAGCCGCGTCAACATCCATTCATGGAAGGACTTAGCACAGGCTTTCATAAAGCAGTACAACCATGTGACAGATATGACACCTGATAGAATCACATTGCAGAACATGGCAAAGAAGCATAGTGAGAGCTTTAGGCAATATGCCCAAAGATGGAGAGAGGTCGCGACACAGGTCCAGCCACCTCTTTTAGAGAAAGAAACCACAATGCTTTTCATCAACACTCTGAAAGCACCGTTCATTAACCACATGTTAGGAAGTGCTACCATGAGCTTCTCAGATGTAGTGATGTTTGGTGAAATGATTGAAAATGCAATAAGAAGTGGGAAGATAGATGCGGAAGAAGGCATCAAGAGATCAACCCCAAAGCACAAAGACAATGAGGTGAACAACACGAGTACATATAGCAAGGGTTATTCAAAACCAATTACGGTGAATCAGCCAAGAAAAATGGTCGCTAACCAACAAGGCTCATTGAGACAAGAACCTGGAGTGAAACTAGGTACTGAGAACCTCCAGTTCACAACAATTCCAATGTCATATGAAGAGTTGTATCAAAATTTATTCGATGCGCATGTTGTTTCCCCTTCCTACTCAAAACCCCCACAACCTCCATATCCAAAGTGGTATAATGCGAACACACACTATGACTACCACGCAGGAATTACGGGGCACTCAATAGAGAATTGCATCACCTTCAAGAAACTAGTTGAAAAACTCATCAACATGGGTATTGTCAAGTTGGGTGACTCATCTACGGCAGAAAATCTGCTACCCAATCATGATTGACAATAAGGTGAATGCGATGTATGAAGAGATGTTGGGAAGTGTTCACATCAATGACATGCATGAAGACACAATTGAAGAAGGGACTTTGTTAGATATCGACCTTTATAAACTTGGAAGTGTTCTAAATAAATCAGACTGTAAAAGAAGTCTCTGTAGTATTTAGAACCTACTTAGAGTAATATTCAGAATAAACTTGTTGCTTTTAGCCTGAAGCAGTATGAATTTTTTTTGTGAAATAGGCTCATGTCTGAACGTCGTTATTTTAATGAAATGCATCTTTGCGATCATTTTGAGCTAATATTCTTTCATTCTTTATGAATAATTATTTTTAATCTTTCATTCTTTCTTCCAAATCATTCATTCATAATCATACTGTACAGATAATTATTCTTAAATTCGTACATTCTTTTGCACCTATAACGGGTCCCTGAATATCAACGACATGAATGACACTGCTACAAACTCAGAACCTCCTTTTGAGTGAGACATGTGTTTAGAGGAATCTCATGACTTCGAAGAGGACATAGATTGTGGCCTATCTCCGTACTTATTGAGGAGGGTAGAACAAGGTGAAAAACAGATCCCACCTTACGAAAAATCAATGGAGTCCATGACTTCCCCTATGTGAGGCATGAAGGTTGTTAGGTCAATCTCGTCAAAAGAGTCTAGCGGTCATCAGTTTATCTTCACGGGAAGAAGCTGCTTCATATGCCAATGTCACAAAGTCGACAGCAATTTTTTTGAAAAAATCACGTCAGCTTGAAAAGTCGAAAAGGATCATATTTGACAATGCATTAAATTTGAACAAGAGCACAATATCAGAAATTTGCAGTCTGTTCAAGAATAACACCATATCGCCAAAAAAACTCTCTCAGGGCAACGCCCTCTTTTTGGGCTTATCGCGGTTTCACCTATTGAGGTCGAGATTTCCTTCTCTTTGAGTTTTTGGATCCAATCCTGGTTGAAGAGGAATGTTCAAAATATCTATCATGGTCAAATGTACCAAAAGCAAATGGTATGAGTTCACCAAAATAAGGTTTGCTCCAGAGAATTCCACAAAGGGGACCCGATATCAAAGAAGATCCTTCCCATACAAAGGGGACTTCAGAAGAAAGTGGATGCCAAGCCAGAAGGACCTTATGTGGAAGGCTTTATCTGGGAGAGTGTAGGTATTGACCAAGATAGATGGCAAGAACTTGCCTAATCTTGAGAATTTTGATTCAAGGAACAAATACTTCACTTAAAAAAAAGAGAATTAATGAAAAAGAAGAAAAGAAAATAAGTGAAAAAAGGAGAGGCCAAGGTGAAAACCCGCAAAGGGCGCCTTGAGACCAAAGGGGCTTGAGTTGAAAACCCTAAAAAAAAGGGCGACTCAAATTTTGGATCAAATTGGGGCATGAGGCGATCAGAGCAGCTTAAATTTTGATCAAATCGGGGCATGTAATGATCTTGCTATACCTGATTCAACAGGAAAGGGTAGGTAGCATCTTGGGGCATCAACAAAGTCTTGTAGATCTCCTAAACACATGTCAAACACAGAATGGTCTTTCAAAGAGTTGGTACAGAGAAGTTCAAGCTACGATATCTGGGGCATCTTGTCCTCATACTATTTTTTTCTTGGAATACTTCATTCTTTTTCAAGATACGTGTTCCCAATTAATTCCCCTTTTATTCTTGCTATCCTTGATAGTTTATTCATTTTGAGCTATGCTCTCAAATCAATTCTATTTTATCTATCGTTATGATCTTTTGCAAGCATGTTGCATTGGAATAATGGTTAATGGACTAATAAAACTTTCACGAAGGAAGTTTTGCATATTACTCTGAAAAGTTTCTAAATAATATAGGAGCCTGAAGCAGGACAATTGTTTAGAACACTCCAAATTTAAAGGTTGGAAATTTGGGAAGGAATAGTCTAAGTTTAGACTTTCTCTTTGGATTTTTGTTGTCAAACGCGTTGATTGACAAGACGCCATGTTGGTGACAAAGCTTGAATAAACAAGAAAGTGATGATCTTCAGGTAATAGGAAGAGGTTACCTCGGGAAGGAGAGCCCTCGTTTGCGCATGAGTCTTTGGTACGACACCTTGGGAATGATGTAAGGGACCAGAAGGATTTAAATCTTATACCCTTGAATTGCGATAGGAGAAGATTGACAAAAGCCATATCTTTCTACCCTGGGGTTACAGTGGGAGATTGATGGTACAAATTTTATGTCCCAGTGGGTTGAACTTCGATGTTCACAGTGGGGGCAATCAGATTACGTGTTTCTTTGGAAATGCCGGCTGGTCAAGAAGGCGTTGCGACACGTTAGTGATAAAGCCTTAATAAGCTTTTGAGCGATGATAACCTAAGCATTAAGGAATTATTTTCATGACATTCTGCATTCATTCAAATACCATTCACGCATGTCTAGTTAGGAGCATTTGATTCATTTTGATCATGCCATCCTAATCATTAGGCATAATTAGGTTCATTATACAGGTCATGTTCCCTAGAGGACAGATCAGTAAAAATTGAAGATAAACCTTGCCTCTCTCGGTCGTAGCAGAGCTGGTTGAAGTTATCAGATCTTGCCTTCCTGCATTGACAGCGAAGCAGATCGAAGACAAACCTTGCCACTCTCGTTTGTAGTAGAGCTGGTTGAAGATAGCAGATCTTGCCTTCCTGCATTGACAGCGAAGCAGATCGAAGACAAACCTTGCCACTCTAGTTTGTAGCAGAGCTGGTTGAAGATATCAGATCTTGCCTTCCTGTATTTGGCAGCGAAGCAGATCGAAGATGGCAGATTTTACCTCCCTGTGACTACAGTGGAGTACATTGAAGCTGATAACTCTATCTCCCTGTATTTGGCAGTGGAATAGATTGAAGATCAAAGATGGCAGATTTTACCTCCCTGACCACAGTGGAGTACATTGAAGCCGATAACTCTATCTCCCTGTATTTGGCAGTGGAATAGATTGAAGATTGCAGATCTTGCCTTCCTGTATTTGGCAGCGAAGCAGATCAAAGATGGCAGATTTTACCTCCCTGACCACAGTGGAGTACATTGAAGCCGATAACTCTATCTCCCTGTATTTGGCAGTGGAATAGATTGAAGATTGCAGATCTTGCCTTCCTGTATTTGGCAGCAAAGCAGGTTGAAGACGGCGGATTTTACCTCCCTGATTACAGTGGAGTACATTGAAGCTGATAGTTCTATCTCCCGGGGCAAGAAGTAGATCGAAGATAGCTGATCCTATCTTCCTATATTGGTAGGAAATAGATCGAAGATGCAGATCTTGTCTTCCCATATTGGTGGCGAAGTAGATCGAAGAATGCAGATCTTGTCTTCCCATATTGGTGGCGAAGTAGATCGCAGAAAGTAGATCTTGTCTTCATGTATTGGCGTGAAGTAGATCGAAGGTAGCAGATCCTATCTTCCTATATTGGTAAGAAGTGGATCGAAGATGCAGATCTTGTCTTCCCATATTGGTGGCGAAGTAGATCGCAGAAAGCAGATCTTGTCTTCATGTATTGGCGTGAAGTAGATCGAAGATAGCAGGTCCTATCTTCCTATATTGATAGGAAGTGGATCCAAGATACAGATCTTGTCTTCCCATATTGGTGGCGAAGTAGATCGAAGAAAGCAGATCTTGTCTTCATGTATTGGCGTGAAGTAGATCGAAGATAGCAGGTCCTATCTTCCTATATTGATAGGAAGTGGATCGACGACGCAGATCTTGTCTTCCCATATTGGTGGCGAAGTAGATCGCAGAAAGCAGATCTTGTCTTCATGTATTGGCGTGAAGTAGATCAAAGATAACAGGTCCTATCTTCCTATAATGATTGGAAGTGGATCGACGACGCAGATCTTGTCTTCCCATATTGGTGGCGAAGTAGATCGCAGAAAGCAGATCTTGTCTTCATGTATTGGCGTGAAGTAGATCAAAGATAACAGGTCCTATCTTCCTATAATGATTGGAAGTGGATCGACGACGCAGATCTTGTCTTCCCATATTGGTGGCGAAGTAGATCGCAGAAAGCAGATCTTGTCTTCATGTATTGGCGTGAAGTAGATCGAAGATAGCAGGTCCTATCTTCCTATATTGATAGGAAGTGGATCCAAGATACAGATCTTGTCTTCCCATACTGGTGGTAAAGTAGATCGAAGAAAGTAGATCTTGTCTCATGTATTGGCATGAAGTAGATTGAAGATTACAGATCTTATCTCCCTAAGCAGTAGTGGAGCAGATCACATTCAGTCTTATTTCCCTAAGCAGTAGTGGAGCAGACGAAGAAAATAACAAATCTCATCCCCATGGAGTTGCAGCAAAATAGATTTAAGTCATGTTTCTCTGGAGCGCAGTGAAGTGGATTGAAGCAACGAGACACAGCAGAACAGAACGAGGCTACTTGAAGAAGAAAAGCACCAAAAGAAGCCAAGGCTCGGCAAGCCCGGGCAAATTTGGTCTTCCTTGGTCTTTGCTCTGTTTTCGTTACACGACAACGAGCAAAGAGGGGCAGCTGTAAAGCCCAAAATCTGCCCGGGCCCATACCAGCAAACCCCCCCACTTGCCCACTTGCGCCGTTGCCCCATGTGCGCAACCACTCAACCTCGCACGCCTCTGCTCCGCGCCAGCCTCCACGCATGCCCATCACCGTCTGCACCCCATGCCTCTGTCACCTCCATCGTGCCCATCCCATGCAAAGAGACAAAACAGAAACAATAGGAAATTAGATGAAAATGGGTTATAAAAACCCGAATCAAAAATTGTATGGGGGGCTTTTTTTTTTCTTTCTTCTTCTTTTCTACTTTGTAAACACTAAAGAGAAATTTACAGTCTTCAATAAACAGATAGCAGTGATTGTTAAAAACAAAAGAAAAAACAAAAGGTTGTATTTTTTTCTTTGTTCCTTTCGATTTTTACATACATATACATATATTTCTTTATTTTCTATCTATTTAACATAAAAATATACAACAAATAAAAAAAACAAAAAATAAATTTTTACCTTTTCCGGCCACCGCGTGCGGTGGCCGGCGCCGGCGCCGACGAGCCTCCGGTGGCCGTCCGGTGACCGGCCCCCTGGCCGGATTTTCCCTTCCCCCTCCCTTCTCTCTTCCTTCTCTCTTCCCTCTCTCTTCTTTTTTTCTTTCCCTCTCCCCAAATGATTTTTTTGGTTAGTTTAGGCCTTATATAGCCCTCCAAAACGACGTCGTTTTGGGGCTACACTTAAGCCCCAAAACGACGTCGTTTTGGCCATACCCGACCCATCCGACCCGACCCGCTAGAGGATCCGCGTGTTTCGTTTGAATGGGATATTTATGCGCGCAGTCCTTCCGCTTTTCTGATGCTTCACAATTAAGTTTCTTATGGCTTTTAATTTGGCCCTATAATTTCTCGCGCTTTTCGATTTAGTCCCCGCCAATGTGCTGCGTTTTAATGGAAAGGAATAATTGTTGTTTCGGTCCCCAACGTTTCACGCGCGTACAATTAAGTCCCTTTTCTTTGTTTTCATTTCAAATTGGCCCCACAACTTTGTTTTTAATTCAATTTTAGTCATTTTTTCGTTTATTTTTATATCTTTATTAAATATCCTTGTTATTTTTATATTATTAGTATTATTAGTATTAGTATTACTATTATGTATTAGTATATATTTTTATTATGTACGTGTATACATATATATATTTCATATTTAATATTTTTATTTCATTTTTATTCTAATATTTTATTAATCTTATGTTTGTTTCTTTTATATTCCAATGTTATCATTATTATTATTATTATTATTATTTTTATTAGTTTATGCTTTGTTATATATTTATATATTTATAATACGTATATATACTTGACATATTTGTATATACCTCGGTAATATTATTACTAGTTTTTAATATACGCATATATTACCTAAATATTTTAGTATTATGTATATTCTTCATGTATTATATATGTGTTCTTAATACTATACTTTATTTGTGTCATGTTTCTTATGTCGTATTATTATATTTTAATATTATATTATATAATTATATATACATATATCTTTTATATATATTATCATTGTATATATTTTAATATTATTAGTTATATTTTACACTATTATATATATTTTTCTAGTATTATATTGTATATACTGTCGTTTATATATATGTGTGTATGTATTTATGTAGGGTAGAAAATAGTTTTATTATCATTCTTATCATTTCTAAGGTATGCATATACTATATATGTTCTATGTATGTTATATGGATTTTTAATATCGCTAAATATATATGTCATCATCTTATATATTATTTATATTAAAATATTTTAATATTCATAATTTCAAATTGTTGATACATTTTTATAATATATTTACGTACATACTTTTCATTTATTATAAATATACTTTTTATATTTTTATATCTCATATTTTTATGTATACATAGGTATAAGCATAAATACATACATCTTAATTCATATATATGTATATATACGTACTTATACATACTTAAATATATTTTTCATATTTCATAATTCTTATATACTTACATATATTTATGCATATTTTACATCATAGACATACTTATATATATTCTTTATATTCTTAAAATGCTTTTTGTATATTTCACATATTTTATAATTCACATACATATATTTTATATTATCACAATTTGTAAATATATATAAACACATTTACATTTTTATTTTTATAATACTTACCGATTTATATACATGTATATATTTATCTATGTTTCATATTCTATAATTTATATGCATTTCTTATTTTATGGCTTTAATTATACATGCATATACATTTTTACATAAGTGTATTTATTGTCATCATTGTTATTTGGTGTTTGTTTATTTATTCGTGTACACTTGTGCCTTTTTTAAATGTTAGTTCTATTTATTTATTTGTATGCTTTGTTTATGTAATCGCCTCGTCATTTCATTTTGCCTATTGCATTGTTGTTACTCACTTTACTTTGCTCACCTTGTCGTATTCGTTATTGTTTTGTCAAGCATTGACACTAAACACCAAAAGGAAAATTTTTCTAAATAAGGCAATATTTCGCGTTCGGAAACTCGAGAAAACGTGCCCTAATGTGCTGGGTTTCGATTTCTCGTTTGACTAAATAGCCAAATATCCTCTTAAAGCTTCAAAGTATGGTTTCATTAAACTATAAGGTGATCTTGGTTTCGATGGTTTAGAGTATCGTGTCCTAACGTGCTGGATGTGATATTCCTTCGGAACAAGAGAATCTTATGTTTCAATTCACGATATCAGATTTTCTTTTAAGGATCGTATTTTTTAAAACTCTTCAAATTTTCAATTTTCGACACTAAGACACTAATTAATCAACTAGGTACCAATTTTGGGCGTATCGAGGGTGTTAATCCTTCCTCGTGCGTAACCGGCTCCCGAACTCATTTTTCTGAATTTCGTAGACCAAAATCGTTGTTTTAATAAAATTAAATCATTTATTAAAACAACCACTTTTTGAGGTGACCCGATCACACCTCGTCAAAAAGGATTGGTGGCGACTCCCGTTTTCATTCTTTTTTAAATCCAAGTCGACCCCGTTTTCATCCAAAAAATGGTGTCAACACATTTATGAAAGGATACAAATAATGGTTAGTTTAACTTTACTTCTGAAAATATTTTAGAAATGTGATTTTGATAGTACATGGTTAGACGCATCTTTGGTAGTGCCTCTACTGCAGTTTCTTGTGTATTGTTGTTAGCTGTGATTATACTTTACATTATTTAATATCTTTGATAAGCCTTATGGGAGTTGTTAATTTTGTAAGGTAATTGGGTGTGTGGTTATAACAAGTCGGGGTTATTTATTGGGACTACAATTACTTCTTATGTAAGAGTAGATTAGGCTTTGGCCTATAGGTTTTTGGATCGATTGTGGAATAAACTATTCACTATGTTATTGGAAAATCGAGTTTGGAAAACGTAACGAAAAATAAATTTAAGGGGAAAACTACAGCTTAAAATTTTTTTCCAAAACTAAAACTTGGTTATGATATCTAAAGTACGACTAAGTAGTTTTCACCGCTATCCTCAAGCTCATGTATACCGAATGTAGGCTCGCTTCGAATCAGAAATTTTTTACAAAATTACCAGTGAGGTAATTTCGCAATTTCTCTAAATTTTTTAGTCAAGTTGTAAATAAGAAAAATATCTCTAGAAATCTTCTGAAATAATTTCTTCAGCAAATTTTCTCGTTCAACTATGATTAAACTAATAACTTTAATATTAAATTAATATAATACTTATCAGATAATATTAGGTTAAATTTAATATAAAATCTTATTAAATTAATAGAATATTTATCTACAAGATAAATATTAAATTAATTTTGATATTAAGATAATCACTTTAATATTAAATTGAAAAAAATACTATTATGATAAGTATTAAATTAAATTTATTAAAATAATATTATTTTTAGAATAATTAATCTGAAATTAAATAATTCGGTAGAGTCTTGGTAGGAGTGTGATTCATCTACACCTTCAGAGCACCCCAAGTTGGTTCGGTTGTAACCGATTCGATCTGGGTCAATGACGGCCCAATCGGTCCGGTCTTGCCACCAATTGGATCATCAGCCCTGTTTCACATATCAGGCTTGATTCGACCAATTTTTGGGTCTCAGTCTCGATTTTGGGTTCTCGAGTTCAATTATCGATCTTAGGTCCAATTTCAAGTTCAATTACCCATTAGGCCAATTGTCTAACTTGAAAATTAATTTTCAAAAATATCATATTTATTTTAGTTAATTTGGTTAATTTAATTTTACTTGATCAAAATTAATTTTTCAAAAAATCATTTAGATTTTTCAAATTTTTTTTCAAGAAAATTCTTTAATCAATTCCCTAGTTGAACAATTCTCATGATTGTCTAATTTAATTCCACATCAAATAAATCAACTAAAATAAATTGTTTTAAAGTCGTAGAATTTTCTTTTGTTTTGGGCT
This sequence comes from Gossypium hirsutum, assembly GCF_007990345.1. NCBI lineage: Eukaryota > Viridiplantae > Streptophyta > Magnoliopsida > Malvales > Malvaceae > Gossypium > Gossypium hirsutum. Next base: position 93,517,666 of record NC_053435.1, on the reverse strand, counting down.
CATCTGTTTAGTGGGTTTTGGGCTAGGTTTTGGTTAGTTTGGGTCTGGGTTATTGGAGTTATTTGGGTAGGTTATTTGTTTTGGGTAGGTTATTTGTTTTAGGCCCAAAATTGGCTTGTACAATCATTTTACAATTAAAACTAACTTCATTTTCCTTAATTTATAATCACTTCATCAGTTTCTTTTTTCTTGAAGAAGAGAACGTGAGCTGAAACAAATATAACAAGAAATAGATAAGAAAACCCGAGTAGCATTATTCTCACCAACCCAGGAAATGTACAGAAATAAATTGGTTAAATTCTAATATTAGATCCTGTACTTTGTGAAAGTTGTGAATTTAGTCCCTGTACTTTTATTTGATCAATTTTAATTTTTGTACTTTTCGAATTAGTCACTTGTAATCACTATACTTTTTTAAAATTTGAAATTTTAGTCCTAAACCAAACAATAATAGTTAAATTTGTTTCGTTAAATTTAATTTTAGTCTTGTAATATGTGTACAGTTGTAAACTTAGTCTATTTCTCTAATTGGATCTTTCTAAGTCCTATACTTTTTCATTTTGAAATTTTAACCTTGATGCAAATGATAGTCGTTAATCTATTAATTGGATTTTTAGTGACTAATATATAAATATAATAAACCGACATGACACTACACATATGATAATAGATTGTCACATCAAATTATGAAATAACATAATTTTACTAAATGAATCTAATAATTATTGTTTGTTGAGAATTGAAATTTTAAAATTTAAAAGTATATAAACTAAAAATAACCAAATAAAAGTATAGGAATTAAATCCACAACTTTTCAAAGTATAAAGACTAATAGCACAACTTATTTCATCCATTTAATTCTTTAATACAAAAGACATGAAATGCCCATCATGGAACATTACCCAAACCATTATCATGGAACATTTACCTAACCCATTATCATGGAATATTTACCTAATCCATTATCATGGAACATTTACCTAACCCATTATCAATTTGTACCATGAATTATGGATATCAAGTGCTCATATTGTCTACAACAACATGATGGCTGGCCACTTCATGTAAAATGGGAGGTTTGTCATGCAAATCCTCCTATTTTGCACTCCTATTTATTTGGCCACTTCAATTTAGCCTATAGCATTTTCAAATATTTTCACATAGGTCCTATTTCATAATTTCACCCTATTTTTTCTTAAAGAACAAAAATTAACTAAAATTGTCAGGTTCTATCTTAAGCTTGGGCCTTCTAGAGGCCCACTAACATAATTAAACCCATGCCAACATTCACAGAATTCTCGAAATTGGGGCGTTACATTTGCTCGAATGGGAATAGACACGATTAAACCCACTGAAGGCCAATTTGAGGAAGTACCGAACCATATTCAACATGATACAGACATTGGCCTCACTTTAAGGTAAAATTTACACAATCTTTATATTTTTAAAATATAAATTATTTCTAACTTTTATCTCATTATATTTATTTTAAAGGATTGTATTGGGGCCATAGATGGAACACACATAAAGCATGCATTTCGCCTTCTTGTCAAATACCTTATATCGGACGGAAAGGTGAACCAGCTCAAAATATTATGGCAGTTTGTGACTTCAACATGTGCTTTATTTTTGCATTTCCTGGTTGGGAAGGAACAGCACATGACAGTAGAATTTTTTGCAAGCACTTAGAAAACAAGAGTTAAAGTTTCCACACCCTCCACCAGGTTGAACTTTAATTTTTTTAATTAATCTTTACATAAAAAACAATATTAAATTTTTAATTTATTTTTAAACTTGATATTATGTTTTACTTTTTTATAGGAAAATATTATCTTGTGGATTCAGGATATCCACAAATGGCAGGTTTTCTAGATCCATATAGGGGGGAACGATATCATTTACCTAACTTTCATAGAGGTAATCATCGAGCATCTGGAAAAAAGAAATTTGTAATCATGCCCATTTTTCGTTACGCTCTGTGATTGAACAAACATTTGGAGTATGGAAAAAAAATGGTCAATATTAAGAGATATTCCAAGCTATTCATTCGACAAGCAAGTTTTAATAGTTATTGCAACAATGGTTTTGCATAATTACATTCGAAGACATGCTTGGTCAAATGATAAGATTTTAGACAATTTGAGAATATACCCGACATGCGAATCTCTCAGGCCATTTTGATAAAGGTGAATCGAGTTCTTCTAACAGTGAAAGTGACCTTGAAATTGCAATGTTAAAGGGAAACCATTGTAAATAGTTTATGATCAATATTTGTAAAATATTTTGTATCATAACCTAATTTCTAGTAATAATGAAACTTGTTATGTCTTATGTTACTATATATTTTTTTTATTGAAATCATTCGTTTAGATACTTCAAAATTTGATCCAAGTATAATGTTATATTTACGAAAATCATATTTATCATTGTTATAAAAAGAATATTTAACTATAAAAAATTAAAATTATTATCATTTTATCTAATAAATAATTTAAATTGATTATATAATCATTAAAATATTATAATAAAATATTGGAAGATAAATTTAATATTTTATTAAATGAATTTATAAATTCACATATTTTAATAATTTATATAAGTAAATAATTTAAAATTTTATTATATATCAATTCTAATCTAATGTTCTTAATAGTCATTTTTATTTTCACCTCACCGCTACAGCTGCGTTTGAATCAAACACACACTCCACCGCTGTTTCTAATCTCACTGCTACAGTATCCAATCTCACCGCTATAGTAATCAATTTCACGCCACTGCTGTTTTTAACCTCACCAAAGGTAAACCACCACAAATCCAAACTAAGCTTTAGAGTGACAACACCAATCAGTAAAATGGCTGCTAACCTGTTCTGCGTGCTAAACTAAGCATGGCAATCATGATTTTCAGGAAAAAGTAGATAGGGCCTTGCTTCAAGTTAATTATGTACCAGCTCACTTGCAAGTAGCTGATGTTCTGACCCAGCCAGTGTCTGTAGAGTCGTTTGTTTTCCTTGAGGGAGAAACTCTGCGTGTTTACTGCAACTCAATTTCTACCAGAGAAAAGAAGAAGCAGGGCGAGAATTGTAAAGTCTGTTTTTTTTTTTTGCTTCATTAATTCAGAACTTTGTTTCTTTCAAGCTTCTTAGAAATTCTATGCTTTCTTTGCTGCACGCCCATCTCTGTTTCTTAATATGTTGCATTTCTTGGCTTAATCCGTGTTAACTCACGATCATCACGGTTTTGCACACTCTCACTTGGACACCATTTTGTTAGGCTGGACAAATACTCGAATCTCGTTGTCTCAGGAAGTCATCTGCTACACATTTTTAGAGAGAAATGCTTCAGCTATATTGGATTAAGATATGGATCATGTCAGTGAGCTTTGATCCTTTTTTTTTTTTAACTTAGGAAGATAATATAATTCCAGTTTCAACCTTGTTATGAATATCCAATAAGGTTTTGGAATTGAAAGATACTCTTTCTACATCCAACTACCTTGGAAAACAAAAGAAATTAATTTGGTTGAGATTCATATTGGTGCTACTTATGAACATCTTCTCTTGCTTTTATTTAAAAAGGCTCTATAGCAACAATGAATACATTCTCTGTCAAAACAAGCCACTCGATCTTAGACATGAATACAAAGTAAAAACAGAGATTAAAAATTTGAAAGACGGGGGCTATAAGATTTTCATTTTTCTGGTGATTTGAAAATCCATCGCATCCCTTGAAACTTTTTCTGCTTTGGTTTGATCTCTCTTTCATCCACTGTTATCTGACATGAACTTGCATTTTCAATGGAGCAACCATTTCTCATGCTGCCAAAAGCTGACAAAGCACCCTTAGTCTCTGCTTGAAAACCAAATTTTAAGTCAATGAAGCCTGAATCATCATCCCCACCATTAAAATACCTTTGCACCCGCCTGTTTGCACCACCATCAACTTCCATGAAACCCCCACAACCAGCTTTTCTCGTAGCTTTAATATCTGCTGCACTATCAGAACCGCTTTTCCTCGGTTCTCCTAATTCACTAAGGCCACTTTTCCTTTCACCATCGAAACCCAAACCGCCATTGAAACCAGAACTCCGAGCAGCTGAAATGGAGTTCCTAGCACCTGAAAATTTCGTCAAATCGCCTCTATCTTCCGATCCAAAAAACCCACCACCCTGAAATACAAAGAGACCTTGACCTTGATACGCCTGTACAATCAACGACCAACAAATCGCTTTTCTCATCGACTCACCTTCACTCTTACACAATCATTACAATCTTGTCTCTTTTTTTTTTCCCGAACAATCTTCCAAACCCCCAAAACCCTTTTCTTTTCTTGATCTCAGCGCAGCCACTATTGCTTCTCTTGATTAAGAAGATCTCTTCTGATTTGTTTCCAGCACTAGTACTCCTTCTAGGCTTGGGCATTCGGAACTTGCTCCTTGTTTTCATTCTCATCAAGAACGAGACCACGCCCAATGCCGGCTGCTTCACCGCCGCGACCAGCGCATGAACAAGACGAGAAACGCTGAACACCACAATCTGAGCAAACCAAATTGATCAAACGATCTCTGAGACAATAAGCACATACACCAGCTGAGATAGTTGCGGATGTTCCTTACATGGAACATTCGATGAGTTCTATTATAATCATGGAAAATATCAATGTTGTTGTACACTTCCACTGCTTTCCCTCTTTCATGGCTTATCTTCATCATCAAATTCTCAAAAACTTGAAGGACTGGCTTATAGGAAGAAGTGTTATCAGACAAATTGAAC